>NW_028318089.1:3805000-4062054 GCF_062004578.1 Staurois parvus | reverse complement strand
CTCTCTCCCTCCTCCCTCTCTCTCCTCCCCCCCTCTCTCTCCTCCCTGTCTTTCACCCCCTCTCTCTGTCATCTCATCTCTCTCTCTCTCTCTCTCTCTCTCTCTCTCTCTCTCTCTCTCTCTCTCTCTCTCTCTCTCTCTCTCTCTCCCCCCCCCCTCCCTCCCTCTCTTCTCTCTCCTCCCTCCCTCTCTTCTCTCTCCTCCCTCCCTCTCTTCTCTCTCTCCTCCCTCTCTTCTCTCTCTCCTCCCTCCCTCTTCTCTCTCTCCTCCCTCCCCCTTCTCTCTCTCCTCCCTCCCTCTCTTCTCTCTCTCCTCCCTCCCTCTCTTCTCTCTCTCCTCCCTCCCTCTCTTCTCTCTCTCCTCCCTCCCTCTCTTCTCTCTCTCCTCCCTCCCTCTCTTCTCTCTCTCCTCCCTCCCTCTCTTCTCTCTCTCCTCCCTCCCTCTCTTCTCTCTCTCCTCCCTCCCTCTCTTCTCTCTCTCCTCCCTCCCTCTCTTCTCTCTCTCCTCCCTCCCTCTCTTCTCTCTCTCCTCCCTCCCTCTCTTCTCTCTCTCCTCCCTCCCTCTCTTCTCTCTCTCCTCCCTCCCTCTCTTCTCTCTCTCCTCCCTCCCTCTCTTCTCTCTCTCCTCCCTCCCTCTCTTCTCTCTCTCCTCCCTCCCTCTCTTCTCTCTCTCCTCCCTCCCTCTCTTCTCTCTCTCCTCCCTCCCTCTCTTCTCTCTCTCCTCCCTCCCTCTCTTCTCTCTCTCCTCCCTCCCTCTCTTCTCTCTCCCTCTCCTCTCTTCTCTCTCCTCCCTCTCTTCTCTCTCCTCCCTCTCTTCTCTCTCTCTCTCCATACATTTTCCCTATTAAGCCAGTGATGTCAGTGAGGAATAGATTCTTGCCCCCATAACCCTGCTTACATTTGATAGACAGGTTGTCATTAGATCCAGCTGGTTGACAAGAGAAGGGCCCAGGTTGTAGCGAGCTAACCTTGTTTGCTGTGCATCTGGTAAGTCATACTGTTAGAGTGATTGCATTCTTCTCCAATGAATTATCTATTGGATGTTTCATTATTTGCTCAATAAAGAGAAGGGTTTTTTTAAATTCCTTGTATACATTTAGGGCTTTTGATTATTTTGCTGATATTTTCTTATACAACTGTAGATGTACCATAATTCAGCCAATTTCTCTCCATTTTGTTGTCAGAGGTCAACCTTTTATCCCTGAGCATATTGCTGTATATTAAAGGATAAGTTCACCTTTCATAACATGTTGCACCCATATACAGGGTGTAATACGTAACTTGTTATGATTAGACCGGCCCCCGCTCCCCAGCTTTGACAGCTATTGGAGGATCTTCTCCCCCCTCACTATCAATTTAAAAAAAAAAATGGTTGTATGGGGCTCTGCCTGCCTGGCCGCGTCACTCATTCATGGTGTTCTGTGAAATAGAAACTACAAGTACGGACAGCCTTAGCGGCTGTCGGCTTGTAGTTCCCAATGAACTACCACTGTGCTGTGGAGCGCCGTGGTAGTTTGATTCTTCCTGTCAATATATCTGCTTGGTGGTACATCCAGTACAGGCAAGCAGATATACTGACAGACCTGCAGGAGACCTTGTTTACAGGCTCCCAAAACAAAAAATAATAAATGCACATTTATTTTTTTTTACCTGCAAAGGTGAATGTAAACGTTTTTGTGTACTCTATGTAATCTTGACAATGGCATTTTGAAATGTTTTTACCCACCAATTATGTGTTGTTTTTCTTTTTCTCTTTTTTTTTTATTTGATTGCTTAAACTTAAAAGTGAAATTTTTTTAGCTGCTGTTTGTTAGTTTTTGTACCTGTGGCACCTGTCTGTGCAATAGAAGAGCATTGCATGCTGGCTGACCACAGATTTGCAGATATGTAAATTCTCCTAGTGTCAGATTTGCAGATATACAAAGTCTCATGGTATTCTTGTGACTTTGCAGCTTAAAGTGGTTTTAAAATCAAATCATTAAATCATTTTTTACCTTAATGTTCCATTATTTTTTACCTTTATGGTAAAAAAAAAAAAATGTCCTACTACTTGCATTATCCTTGCATAGAGCAGATAAGTGTAAACCTACATTTTATTTTAGGAAAAAAAACATTGCCTTTAGAGCCATTTTAAAGGTATAGCAAGCATAATAGTAAAAGCAAGTCATATGCTTTTCCACAATCTACAATGTATTCTTTCCTTACTTTTATTGTCCAATAATCAGTAGGCTAAGCAGTGAAAATATTGCAAGATATGTAGGAACATTGGCGCCATGTACAATTTTTGTACGTGTGATGGCTTAACTTTTTAAAACTTTTGTTCTTGAAAAAGCTCCTCTGTATTCTGCTGATGTATCCTCCGTGCTCTGGTTAGAGACCAATTTTCTGTGCCACAGCTGCTGCTGTTGCAAGTTATGTATCTCACAACCGGACTGCAGATTCATCCATCCCACGTTGCTGGTTGTCTTCATTGGGCACAACTGTACTACAGACCAGTTACATTGCTGTAAATCCCAGCCAAATATTTCAAGTAAATAGAATAACACATAAGCCACCATTTTTTTTTATAAATAGGTTCTCTTGAAATGAATCTGTTACTATATGTAAGATGAACATTATTGTTCTGTTGTGTGAATATATTTTATGTACTTTTATGCAGGCTGGGGAGATATGCCTCCTGTCCACTCAAAGGCCGAAAACCCTTGGGGGGAGCCCCCATCTCCGTCTGCTTCAGTTGACAATGGCACTTCTGCATGGGGAAAGCCCTCCAATAGTGGTTCAGGATGGGCGGATGGTGCTTCAGAATCATCTGGAAATTATGGCAGGACAAACGCTCCAGCTGCTGCCCCTGCGCTGTGCAAACCAGGTGTGTAAATAAGAACTTTATCTTATGCTGTTACTTGATTACATTTGGGGAGGTTATTTTGTTTTTTGTAAAGTTGGCCACTTACATAGATTTCATTCAGGTCATGGACTGAACAAATTAAATCTAACAGAAAATTCCATCCATGTTAACAGTGCAGATGGATGAAAGCGAGTTAATGTTCTATGACAGCCAGCTGTCAGAATGCTCAAACATTGCCTGCATCAGATTGGATGTAGACACTGTTCAGCCAACAATTTTCCACTTCGCTACTTAAATAAAAGTTGATAGAAAAACAAAGGGGAGCTCTCAAATTTGATACCAGGAAAGATGTCTCCACTGAGAGACTTTCCCAATATTCTTCTTTTGAAAGCTGTAAAACATTTTTTTGTCACCTTGACAAGAGTCAGAACAACAAAAAGTGAGGGTGAATCAAGGACACAAACTGCAAATAAAACCTGATGAAGGTACTAACCCTACCCCATTTGAAACCAGCAAAAGGTTTAATTGAAGTTCCACTTTGATTTCCTTTTTCTCTTAGAGACACTGTTACTTTCCTCATTCAGAGCCAAGTGACAGTGTCTCTTTAAACTCACCCTAATCATACTCCCCTTTACTTCCCATGAATCGCTCCTCAACCTCCTCCCATGATGCAGTGCTCAGGCTTAGCTGCCAAGATGGTCAGCTGACGGGTGAGTGACAATCTTTAGTGTTTTAGGTACCAGAAAAAAACTTATCACATATGTCAGTGAAAAATCTTTGAACACAGTAATTACATTAAATTTGTTTTCTCCTTTGTGATGATCGGAGGGCCTGATATTTTTCCACCTCTCAAATTTTTCTTTTTTTTTTTTTTTTAGCTCAAAAATCTATGCAAGAAGGCTGGAGTAGTGGAGGAGAAGAAGTTGGCCTCAGCCAGTGGGAGGATGAAGAAAGTGATATGTGGAATAATGCTGCTTCACAAGATAGTAATTCTTCTTGCAATTCTTGGGGCAATGGCCCCAAGAAAGGACTTTCCAAGGTATCCATGTTTAATGAACCTATTGCATAAAATAATGTTAAAAATCCAGACAGATATAAAATGCACAATTTTATTCAGTTACATAGTCATTAAAATGCATTACTTGAACAGTATATTTATGTACATGGTATACGTACCTAAGCTTGGTGGTTATATTACCTTCTTTTAATACAGTATTTTCACAGCAGAGGTGTGGGAGAGGGAGGGCCAGCAGTGTCAGCTGATCAGACTGGTTTGGAAAAGTGCTGCCAGTCAGAGAGAGGAATTTGATGACCTAACTAGTGCTGTGCTGCTTCTACATTGCCCAGTCTGCGTGATACCACTGCATTCCTTGCATGGAAATTGGTGTCACTCAACTAGTTATGCAGTGTAGCAGCATTATACGAATCAAAAGAAATGTAAAAAAAAAAAAGTATTTTTGAAGGTCAAACAATTAATAATCGTGTATTCCAGTTTTGTATTTAGCTATTTGGGTATATGCAGATTTAAATCTCTGAAGACAGAATTTAAAGTATAAGTTCACCTTTTTTGAAAAAAAATTGCATATTTTTTTTGCAGGTTAAAAAATGTGCATTTACTATTTATTTTATTTTATATTTTTTTTAAAGTATTTATTTTTTTAAGGACCTTGCAAAGCATTGCATCAGTCATCATCAGATCTCTGGTGCCATGCAGGACTCCTGCAGACTGTCAGTGTTCGCTGTATGCCCTGGCAGGCAGTTTCACACTGACAGGGAGAATCAATGAACTACAACAGCACCGTGGTAGTTCATTGAGAACTACAGGCTGACATCCACAAAGGATGTCGGTATTTGTAGTTGATTTATTCACAGAACAGAAATGACGTAGCCCTGTGGACTGCACTGCTGCGCCCTTTTGAAAAAGTGACAGCTGGTACGAGGAACTTCTCCCCATACAGCTGTCACACACAGGGCTGAACCGGCAAGCCACTGCAGGAGCAGGAACATGTTACGTGTTCCATCCTAAAATTGAGTGGAACATGTTCCTAAAGGTGAACCTATCCTTTAACTAGAGAGCAATCTTTATGGTTTTTTTTTTTTTGTTTTTTTTTTGTTGAGACAAGATTTTTTTTTTTTTGTTATACAGAAAGTGGTACATCCAAATAAGAATAAGACACACATTACATAATATATAGTAGTAGGACGGTGTCCACAAATAGCATATAGATATTCAGCATCGTCGTCAGCAATGTCTGCAACAGAACAGTGTTTGGTTACCTATAAAGAAAGTACGATGTTGTAGCAAACTGTCAAGCATGTCATATAGCTGGAAAAAAAATTCAGACTCTATACCTCCTGCTTGCCAACTGCTGATCTGTTATCCTTTTTGTGCGATCATATAAGTAGCTATATACCTGCATATCCGTGTACCACTTTGAATTAATATTAGGTAGCTCAGCCAGTATGTTATCTGTGCATGTTAAGATTGCAAATAGAGACTCCTGAATGTTTGTAGATGGTCGTTGTGGCTGCTGTCAATTTCATGCCTTGACAGGGAACTATGAAATTCATTTTATAGCTGTTCCTCACAAGACTTATAATTGACACATACAAATGTGGATTTACTTAGGGTTTGTTATGAATTAATGATTTTGTTCAATTTTAAAAGGTAGAAGTCTATTTTATTTCAGTAGACGTGCTATGTTTACTATTTTTCCTATTGATACATTGCCCTTTCAAATACATTTTGGACATTATTGTGTTTTCCCATAACAGGGCATGAAGACTCCAAACAAGTCTGATGAGGCCTGGATCATGACTCGACTGACTAAACAGCTCACTGACATGGGCTTCCCGGTGAGTTTGTGTCTTTGTGAAATGTTTTCCTTTTAGGACTTACATGTCCTAAATCTGTCATGGTGCAGCAAGTATACTGCGGATCCCTGCAGTTGGCATTCCAGGTTCCTAGGTTCCTGGACCAAGAAGCCACCCAGGCTGCACAAATTTAATGATGGGCTGAAAGGAGCCAGGGATGTCTATGGATGTAGGCATATATTTGCACATCCAGCGGATACCTATGGTTAAGGACAGATATCCACCCCTGGACGCAAACTGGATGCGTGGATACATACTTATAGCTGTGGACAGCCCAACTTCAGCCTGCCCTTGACTTGTACAGGCTGAATCTAGAAAAACCATAATAAATCACTGCCCACTACTCATGTTGATTTTGCTAAACTTACTGATTTATAGCACAGCTAAGCACTACTGATTTAAATGTGTCGGTTATTTTAAATTCCTTATTGTCATTTAACCAATAGCAAGACGATGGTTACCAACAAAGAGACTTTTTACTATTCATGAACAAAAATATAAGAAAGGTAACTTGGATTCCCAAGTTCTCACATCTCTCTGGTTGCATAGTAGAAACCCATAACCTCAATTGAGACTTTAGTGGTATCAAACAACCAAAACGTTGTGTACTTTGCACAACCACATGAAACATAGTTATTTTTTTAATATATCTTAAAAGAAAAAATGTGAGAAAACTGTGTTAAAATTTAATATACAAAACAGTGACTATGCCACCACAATGTTGTGAATATGTCAGAGATTTTTGAAAATCTTACTATGCATCAATTTATGTTTAGCATTAGTAGCTGCTTCAGTCTGTATAATGTATTCATCATTTTCTCTACGCATTTCATGGGAACTATACAGCGATTCCTTAGAAGATGAAATGTAGTATAAAGAACTTTCATTTAATTTACTGTGACCGCAAGGAGTCTTTTGTGTTTAATGAACAGCAGTATTCCTCTCCAAGTGAAGCAGTTGTTAACTCAATAGGTTCTGGTATTGTAGTTTTCCAAATGTTAAAACTTTCTTTTAATTAACCATTATACTAATGAGCTGATTATACCTGTTACGAGCATATATAATATTTTTTTGGATGTATGTGTTTATATTGTGGAAGTAACTCGGTTGTACTTCAGAATTTGTATTTCTTGTCGATCTTTCACATGCTCATCTGTACTTTGTGTCCTTAAAGTGGAACTTTATCTAAAAACGGAAGTTCCACTTTTCCTCCTTCTCCCTCCCTCCCCTACAACTTTTACATTTATAGATATAGAGGGGTGTGTATTCGTGGTGCACCAAAATGAAAATTCTGGTGCCAAAACCAAAAATTCAGGATGCACTTGGCCGAAAACCGAAACTGAAATGGACAGTTTTTAAAAATTACTATATTTTTCAAATGCAATTTTTTTGGCAAAAAATACACTTTAATAATTAAAAAAAAACACAATACATATACTCCAATTTTTTGTAAAATATGAAAGATGATGTTATGACGAGTAAACAGATACCCAATACGTCATTCTTTAAAATTGCGCACGGTCGTGGAATGGCGTGAAACTGCGATACCTAAAAATCTCCATGGGTGATGCTTTAAAAATTTCTACAGGTTAGCAGTGTAAAGTTACATTTGTGGTTTGAACACAGTTTTACATATGTAGGCGTGGCCTACATATGTGTTCAGCACTACATGGGAGCATGAGGGGACATGGGCACTTTAAACTTCTTTTTTTTTTTCACACTGTCCATTTAAAAAAAAAAATGTTTAATCACTTTTATTCCTATCACAAGGAATGCATGCATCCCTTGTGATTAGAAATGATTAGTGACAGGTCCTCTTTATGGAGTGATATGGGGTCAATAAGACCCCACATCTCTCCTCTACAATGTAAAGCATTAGATCAAAAAAAACATTGATCTAGTGCTTTTAAAAAAAAAAAAAAATGACCTTATTTACAAGGCACTGGAACCGGAAGTAACGTTGCTTCGGTCCTCCAAGGGCATAGAGATGAGTGGAGGCCATCTTTCCTTATGTCTATGCCCTGCGCAGGGATCGGTCGGTGGTTTCTCAGGTAAAGGTGAGAACTACTGAGCGGTGGCGAGGGGCCGCGGTATTTTCGGCACCTGTATCAGCACCTATTTTCATATCAACCAATGGTTGATAGGGGTGTTTTCGGCCAAAACATTTCGGCCACCGAAATTTCGGTGCACCCCTAGTGTGTATATATGTTTGTGAAAATGCTCCTGATACCTGTGACCGGTGCTGACGTGTAAAAAGCCGTCTAGCCCATACTGTCATCCCTGCACTGAGAGGGGATTTCAAAACCCAAGCTTTTCCTTCTGTGGCACTATGGGATTGGTGCAGGGAGGTTTCCCGCACTGCTCATATGTGAAATCAGGCTATGACAAGCCTGAGTTCACACAGTAACATTAGGGAACATGCATGTGCTTTGGACAGGAATCGCATTCCTGTTCAAATTGCATGCTATTCTTTGCGATGCAATTTGTGTCCATGCACTTTGTATAGACGCAGATGCACCGCAAAGTATCGCACATGTACTTGCCAGTCAATAAAGGGTATGGGTGCATCCCTACTATATTTGACAGGTAATGGATCCCACTTCTGCCCAAATCGCCTAGACAATCCGAGCAGAAGTTGGGGCCCCCCCCATTCTCCCTAGCCCACAATCTCCTAGGACACATCACATGTCCCAGGAGACTGTGTGCTCGTTCAGAAAGCACAGCGTGACTCGCCCATGTGAAGTGGGGAGCCAGCTTTGAAGCTGCTGGCATTTGCATCCAGCTTCCAACAATCAAGATGGCGGCGCTGAGGGCCCAAAGATCATCGAAGAACCGGCCTGGTTGTTGAAAGTGCTGGATCCCTGGTTAGATAAGTGTCTGTTATTAAAAGTCAGCAGCTACAGTATTTAATTTTTATAGAAGCAACTGTAGCTCCTCTTTAATAAAGACATTAAAAAACAAAACTTTCTTTTATTATTACAGAAAGAGCCTGCTGAAGAGGCCTTGAAAAGTAACAATATGAATCTGGACCAGGCCATGAGTAAGTGTTAATTCTTTTATTATTATTATTATTATTATTATTCAGTATTTACATAGCGCCAACAGTTTGCTCAGCGCTGTACATTATAATGGGAGATAGTACACAAGACAGTACAGTAACAATACGATTCAATACACGAGGGGTTCAAGGGCCCTGCTCCTTGGAGCTTACAATCTAGGAAGGAGGGGATAGTGGTACAGGAGGAAATAGCTGTGGGGGATGGAGTGGTAGGAAGAGTGAAGGAGTTCAGTAATTAGCTGTGGGCGGGGTAGGCTTCCCTGAAGAGAGAGGTTTTCAGAGTGCCCCTAAAGGTGAGGAGAGTAGCTGATAGTCTGATGGATTGGAGTAGGGAGTTCCAGAGGATGGGGGAAGCCCTGGAGAAGTCCTGGAGACTGGCAGGGAGGAGGAGACCAGGGAACTAGAGAGTAGGAGGTCTTGTGATGAACGGAGAATACGTTTTGGGTGGTATTTGGATACCAGATCGGTGATGTAGTTTGGGGCAGTATTATGAACAGCTTTATATGTCGGAAGCCAGTGGAGGGATTGGCAGAGAGGGTAAGCGGATACGGAGCGGTTAGTAAGGTGGATGAGTCTGGCCGCAGCATTCAATATAGACTGAAGCGGGGATAGCCTGCAGTGAGGTAAGCCGATGAGGAGGGAGTTACAATAGTCAAGGCGTGATATAAGGGAGTGAATGAGTTGCTTAGTGGTTTCCGGCGTTAGGAATGTACGTATTTTGGAGATGTTGCGGATGTGAAGTCTACATGAGTTTGTCAGCGAATGGACCTGGGGCTGGAAGTACAGTCTAGGATTACACCTAGTACTCTGGCTTGAGGGGAGGGACTGATGGTGGTGGTCTTGATGGAGAAGTCAGGGGGGAGGGGCGTGGGCTGGGGGGAAAACTAGGAGCTCAGTTTTGGAAAGATTTAGTTTGAGGAAGTGGAGTGACATCCAATCCGATATGTCGCTCAGTAGGCTTTTAACATATTACAGCAGCTATTGGGAATTAAAAATAGTCATGTAATTTTGCATTTTTTTCTTTAAGAAACACTGTATACCTTTGCAAGCTGAGCGGAATACACAAGGTTTTGTTGCAAAACATACCCTAACATTTAGATGAGATCTAAAATCTAGTGTTTAATAAACACAAAATACAGTCTAGGAGCCCCTGTTAGTGTTCTATACTGTGTGGATTTACCTTATCAAGATCTTGGAATAAAAATTGTCTGGCTAAATTGGCAGCTTCTTTTCTAGAGCTCCATTTATTGCCACTCCTTGGTTTAAGCTGAACTCAGGGGAAAGAAAAAAAACCCCTTTGTAGTGGGGCTCCCTTGGCAATGCGAAGGTTAAAGTGTTACTAAACCCAGGACCCTGCATCCACTATATCTGGTCTCCCACAGAACATGGAAATGCAATTATTTTAGTAAATATAAACTGCTAAATACCTTTTATTATCAGCAGTTAGTGCAGTCTTGTGACTTCTATCAATGTCCAGCTGAGCACTGGTTAAAGGTTGTAGAAGGAGTTTTCTTTTTGCTATAGGAAGATGCAGAACCTATGACCTCTGTCTGGGCAGTGCTGATTAGCCCTGTGCTGATCACATGCACTCTCCAAAGAAGGAAAAAAAAAAAACCTCTAGCAATACTCACCAAACTGAGCATGTGCAGAGTGACTCCACACAATATGTTTTATCAGGAGATAAGAGGGGGACACTGGAAGAAGGGGAGGATCAGAGAAGTCAGGATCAAACAGCATTTTTTGCACAATGCAGGGGATTAACCCCTTGGGTTCCACAGTGAGTATAACAAGCATGCTTTACTGCATATACAGACTGATTTTACTGTTGTGGGTTTAGTAACACTTAAATTCTTGTGTATGCCAAGGGTACCAGTCCATTTACTTGCATTCTCCCTCACTCCCCTGGCAATTGGCATTCTACCTTTCTCCTTTCTGAAGCTCTGGCTTGTGGGTGGTTACTTTGCAGAGTCAAATACATTGCAGGGCTGTTCACCCTGCATTGTACTTGATGATGCCAGAGAGTCTTCATTTGCTGGAATGTCTCCTCGCTGCTGTGGCAGCCAGTCTTATAGCAAAGAGGGAGCCTGCGGAAGTGAGGGACAAGGTAAGTAAAAGTCCTTTTTACTGGTACTGTAGGCATTCATGAGCATCTAACCGTTGCAGTTCAAGGGGAGCCCCGCTGCAAGAGTATTTTTTGTTTTCCACAGACTTCAGTTAAAAATCTTCATGTTTGTACAACAGCCATAAGGAAGGTGAGAATTTCCCATTTTGGATGCTTTGTGATCTAATGTATCATGGAAATTGCAGTTGAACGCCTCCCCTGTTCATTGTTTTGGATTATAAATAATCATGTAGCTTTCTGTAATCAGTGGATTATCATCCCTGTTTGAGAATGTTTCTCAGTGTCTGTTGTGTACTTTGTAGGTGCTCTACTGGAAAAGAAGGTGGAAATGGACAAGCGTGGATTGGGAATGGCGGACTACAATGCAGTTGTCGCCAAGCCCTTGAGCTGCCGCCCACCACCAATCTCCAAAGAGTCTTCCATGGACCGCCCCACTTTCTTAGACAAGGTAATAAGGATTATTTGACTCTTTTCACTTGGATATACACTTCATCATGTATTGGGTCGAAAGGTAAATGCAGACATTTTCACATTTCACTAGTGCTGTAGAATTAGTCAACGTAACAGGGATATTTTCATCCAACACTCTGGATTTCCAGATGCCGGTGAAAATGTAAGTGGCATGTGCAACAATGTTGATTGCCCTACATGTTTTACATAAAGCCTTGAACGCCGGAGAGAGAGCAATATTTCCAGGGCCATCATTCATGGTTAACGCTAAACTGATAACCTGTGAAGGTTTCTAAAGCACTGTCTATGGAAAATGTTTGGGTACCCAAGTTTGTCGCCGGTTCATGGGCATGTGCAGTTTTAACGCTCGACAAGTTGGGTATCTATTTACTTGTTGCAACCTCTTCTTTTATATTTTACAAAAAAGAAATTGGGTGATATATTGTGTTTGTGTACATTAAAATTAGCTTGTTATTTTGTACAAAAATGTGAATTTGTTAAAAGTGTGTTAATATCATGTGACATAAAAATTTGCAACTACCACCATTTTATTCTATGTTGTTGGGGAAGTTGGTTAATTAATCTCCAGGCATAAAATGCGCACTTTAACATGTATGCAAAAATGGCAAAAAGGACTCTGGCAGATGAGTGATTTAGACCCTCGTTCATCTATCTGTAAACCTTGTTGACAAGGTTAGATTGTACGCCCCTTGAGGGTTAGGGACTGATGTGAATGTACAATATATATGTAAAGCACTGTGTAAATTGACAGCGCTGTATAAGTACCTGAAATAAATGAATAAAAATAAATAAATAAGGATCGCTGACGTAAAACACATCCTCATATCATGTGTGCATAATAAAAAATATTTTTCAATAAATGTCGCACTCCTAATTATTATCACTTATTACCAATATAGTGATTGAACAAATATCAAAATATGTGATTTAGAGCAAATTCATAACAAATATAAATGATGATTAAATATTAAAACATAAACAATAAAAAATAATTAAAAAACAAAGTCTCTGATAACTTATTAGTGATAGTCCCAAAATATAATTTGATCCAAAAAGAAAGTGAATAAAAAATATGAAAAAGTCTCTATTTTTATAAGCATGATAAATCCCAATAAAAGTGATCAGAAATAAGTGATTGTGATTCCCAGTGACTCCTTATTGTGATTTAGGTTATGCGTTCATCTCCTTTTCAGCCTGTTAACAGGCTTACTTCACTTTTTGTTCACCTATGGAACTTTAGATATTCTGTTGCACCATGTGAAGTGGTGGGTATCCCTTAATTGCTTCCCAATGCTCTTATCCTCCTTGCCACTATCCCCGCAGGGATCTTTCACTCCTTCTCTTGCTCCTTATCTCCTCCTTAGATGTTCTTCAGTAGAAAAAAATAAAGACATAGTGCCTTATCATTAAGTATAAGAAACCGCTTTGTTTAAAAACAACTGCAGATTATCCCCCTGGTGAAGCCGCGTGACCTGCGGCGTAACGCGTAGGGGAGGGACTACGAAGTCACTACACACCCATGGACGGCGAGTATACTATGTGTGCGGCGCCCACAGTAATCTGCAGTTTTTTTTTTGTTTTTTTTTTTATTGTTTTAATATTTATTTGTCATTTATATTTGTTTGTTATGAATTTGCTCTAAATCACATATTTTGCTATTTGTTCAATCACTATATTGGTAATAAGTGATAATAATTAGGAGCGCAACATTTATTGAAAAATATTTTTTAGATCCTGGCAAGCTGCCAACCCTCTAATGTATACACCCAGAAGGCATTTCTAATCTATTAAAACACACTGGAACCCCAACTTCAGAGTCTTTGTTGTGATCTTTGAGAATAAATAACTTCACAGTTCTGTCTCATTCTCAGTGGCAATAACATTTCCTAATGCGAAATGCGTGTATTAATTTTAAATTGTATAAATCACACCTGTGTGTTTATCTGCATTACGGTCGTTCATTTTAGCTCCATTTGGAGAAAGAAATATAATATGCAGATTAGATAATCATAAATTTATCTTAAAGAGTATGTAAATCCAACATTTCATATTCCTGCTATGTACCTGCTGTAGCATGTAATAGTATGAGAAAGTATCCTGTTCTTTGTATTGCTTCCTTTGTGTGAAATCTCTGGTGTTCCTGCCAGTCCCTTTGCATTCCTGTTAAGAACTGACCACACTACGCATGAGAGCACAGCATGGTCAGTTCTGTAGCTATGCTGGGAACTCAACCTGCTCTCCTCCAATGATCAGGCCTGTCCTGACACACACACCCCTTACCACACAGCCATTTACTGGGAAGATCAGTGTGATGCTGTATCTCCTCTCCCAGCTCTTATGCAACAGAGAGAATGTAATCATTTTGTAAAAAAAGTGTTTGTAGTGTTTTTTTTTATGTATACTCAAATGTTTTGCCTTTCATTTCTGTTTTAAACTGAATGGGTTGTTTTACAAGGTGAGGATTAACAATCACTTTAAGGTGTGTAAATCCACATTTAAAGGGTAACTCAATTTTCGTGAGAGAAAAAATGTTTCAAATTGAAAAAAAAATAGCATGTACAGTTATGACTCAGGTCATATTGTAATTGAATATTATTAAAAATGACATTTCCTTTTAAATGCACAGTGTTGTAAAATACAACATGGCTTCCAAGAGGCATTCTGTACACAGATGGCGTACAGAACGCCCCCTGAAAATGTCATTTCCTGCTTTTCAGTGATTGGATT
Organism: Staurois parvus; assembly: GCF_062004578.1. Classification (NCBI taxonomy): domain Eukaryota; kingdom Metazoa; phylum Chordata; class Amphibia; order Anura; family Ranidae; genus Staurois; species Staurois parvus. Next base: position 4,047,958 of record NW_028318089.1, on the reverse strand, counting down.
ACTGATTTTCCCAGAAGTCTGCACAAAGATGCAAGTCAGATTTTTGGCATTCCCTGCAACAAAAATTTCCTATTTGGTGAGATACTCCCAAAGTAAAATCACATCTAAAGGGATGCAGACCCTGCCAATTTCCCTGAGCCCTGAAGGTGCAACAACTGATTGATTTTAAAACCACTCCCATACAAATTACAGATTCCCTCTGCACATGGACACAGACAAACAAACAGCTATTCCGTCAGAATAACAAACGGTAGGAATCTGCAACTAAGTTTGGTAAAATCCCTGCAATGTACATGATCGTCCAGAGGGGAATGTTTATTTCTCACCAAAAGCTGAGTTACTCTTTTTAAGTGCATGAGAACTTGATGTGGGAAGTATAAAATGTACTTGTTCTTGCCAATAAATTATCTAAATGCAGAAGGTTAGTGTGCTTGTAGCCTAAAAAGCAGCTAGAGACATCAGGCCTATTTTAAAGCTCATTTACTGCTTGTTTATATTTAAGTAGTTTTTAATGTCCATAGTCGGAGTACATGTACACGATTGTAAGGATGTCATGATAAAAGTGGAACTAAACCCTCCTATTCTGTACAACCAAGAAAGCTGCCATCTTGATTTACAGTTGCCATAGTGCTGCATATGTGATCAGATACAACAATAGCCATTTGATGGCTTGATAGTTCTGTTGACAACACAACTGTGACAGCTATCATTAACCACTTCCCCTCTGCCCTATAGCAGAAATACCGCTACAGGGCGGCTAGGGTGCGCAAAATCACGTGTGTATATATACGTAATTTTGCAGTTCCGGCTAGGGGGCGTGTGCAAGCCCTACCCGCGCTGACATTCGCTGTCTCGTCTGTCAATCACTGGGTCCCGAACGGTGATTACTCGCCGGCACCCAGTAATCGCTGAGTATTACCGACGGAGGAGAGAACTGCATATGTAAATATTACAGTTCTCTACCCTGTCAGCTCCTGCATACTGCTTTGTATGGCTCTGCATAACAAAGCCATACAAAGCAGTGTGCTTGCAGTGGAAAGCACACACACCGCATACTGTGAAACCGCACACGGTTAACCCCTTTGTTCGCCCCAGATGGTACAATGTTAGTGATTTTTATTAGCACTGATCACTGTATTGGTGTCACTGGGGATGTCAGTGACACCAAATCAGCCCCCCCCCTTGTCAGAATGCCCACCGTAGTCCTGCTATAAGTCGCTGATCGCCGCCATTACTAGTTGAAAAAAAAATATAGTATCTATACCGCCTTTTGTAAACTCTATAACTTTCACGTAAACCAATTAATTTACACGTATTGGGATTTTTTTTTTTCTTAGCAAAGACATGCAGCAGAATACATTTTGGCCTAAATTTATGAGGAAATTTGATTTTTTTTTTTTTTTAATTTTACTGGACATGTTTAATAGCAAAAAGTCACAAATAAAGTTTTTTTTTTTTTTTCTTAAAATTGGCTTTTTTTGTTTATAGTGCAAAAAATAAAACCCGCACAGGCAATCAAATACCACTGCAAGAAAGCTCTATTTGTGGGAAAAAAGGACGTAAATTTCATTTGGGTGCAGCGTTGCATGACCGCACAGTTGTCAGTTAGTCATGCAGCGCCATATGGCAAAAAAATGGCCTGGTCAGGAAGGGGGGTAAATCCTCTGGAGGGCAAGTGGTTGATGGCATGCCTGGAATATAACCGTTTTGGGAAAATGGGTTTTAGTTCCGCTTTAGCATATATGTAGACGAATGACTGAGCACACCAAAATGTGAAAAAACCCTTTTATTGAATTGAATTTATGTACTCCTTTAACATTTGCTGGACTTATGGGCACTGGCAGTTTGTGAATGTAATGATTCTTGCTGATGTTGTTGTCCGTTCTGTTTTGTACATTTAGCTGTGTTTCAGCTACTTGACTTTCCTTACAGTCTGATAAGACGTGATGTCTGCTGTCCAGCAGAATCTAGGTTGTGGGGGTGAAGCAAAAGGATTAATGTTCTCCAGAATGAACAGCTGAGCTATAGAGAGACACAGACTTCTGGCCATGTGCTTGTCTTCTCCTAAATGTCAGCAAAGCTATTAGGTCATGAGAAATCCTTTCCACCAGGGCTCTGTCTGACTTCCCAGTGTAAAGATAACCCTTTGCTGTCCTGAGCAGCATGCACGTATCCTTACATTTTGAATATTAAAGGCAAAGTTTGGTCAGTCTGGAAAATTTAGCATGTAACCTTTTACATGAGGATATAGCCAAGCTGCCCAGTGTTGTTTTTATCCTGCCATTGCATGCATGTATAAGAACACTCTGCTTTGTCACATTCTGTGCTCCCAAACCAAGCTAGGGATTCTCATACACCCAGTCGCAGATAAAACAGAGGTGGCTCTCCCAGATATGTTGGTCCAGTAGCACCATTCATGATTTGATCATTCAGATATGAATTCTTCACATTATTCTTTATTGTAAAGACGTTTATTGCAAAACAATGTTTTGGATAAAGGTACACTTTAAAGCAGGATTAATCCATTTCATTTAGTGGTTTCTTAACCCCCCTGGCGGTATTCCTGAGTGTAGCTCGGGGTAAAGTTTCAGCACCACAAGCAGTAACCCTGAGCTACAATCGGGAATACCCTGCAGCTTTGCTCTGGGATCTCTTCTTCACTTACCTTGTCCTGCACTCCCGCGATGTCCCTCCTGCAGTGTTCCCTGCAACGTCAGGACATATGGGGGACGGAACGGCGGGAAATTTAAAAATGTCAAAAAGTGACATTCACAAAATACACTAAAATCACATAGTAAAACATTACTGTATCAAACCATTTCACATACATTTTGTCCCGAGTGCTTTGTCCTCTGCCCTTCCTGCAGTTTTACTGTTCTTTCTGCCTGGAAACTGAGAAACGTCCATGGCGTTACCACCCGCTCCACCTCTGCCACCCCCCTCTGCCTCTCCCTCCACTGGCTCCCGATTGCCCAACGCATCAAATTTAAACTCCTTACCCTGACCTACAAAGCCGTTCACAACACTGCCCCTGACTACCTCACCAATCTGATCACCAGGTACCACCCTACCCGTACCCTTCGCTCCTCACAGGACCTCCTTCTATCCTGCTCCCTGGTCTCCTCCTCCCATGCACGACTGCAGGACTTCTCCAGGTCCTCCCCCATCCTCTGGAACTCACTGCCCCAATCCATCAGACTGTCGCCTTCTCTATTCACATTCAGGCGCTCCCTCAAAACCCATCTCTTCAGGGAAGCCTACCCCACCCTCACCTAACGGCCATCCTCCCTCATTCCTCCTACCACTTCATCCCCCCCAGCCACTTCCTACTGTACCTTTACCCCCTCCCTCCTAGATTGTAAGCTCGTAAGAGTAGGGCCCTCTTACCCCTCGTACGCTGTCTGTCTTTGTTGTACTGTGCCATGTATTGTCCCCCCCTATTGTACAGCGCTGAGCAAACCCTTTGGCGCTATATAAACTCGTAGTAATAATAATAATAATAATGGCGTCCAAAAAGTGTCCCTTTAGGTCAAAAGCGGTTTTAGACCAGCTAGAGAACAGTGATAGTAAATCAGAACCACTTGCAGAATTGAGTGATAATGATTTGTGGGGGAAATTCGTCATCAGACACTGAAAATGATTTTGCGACTAAGATCAATGATGTGCGAACTTGGCGCTATATTTCAAATTTCCGTGTTTTTGGTTTGATTATATTGAATTAAATTTATTATTTTATTATTTTTTATGATTGTTAAATTATAATTTATGATTTCTTGTTTCAAATTTTAACATACCCGGGATGTTTACTAGACTCTTGTTCGGACAGATTTCAGTAAGTTATTCCTAAAAATTACAGGCCTACAATAAAAAAAGACCTATTGCCATGCAAAAAAAGGTACCGCTTTGAGCACAGAAATATGGACATAATCAGACCGCTAGGGAGGCTACAAAAGTTATTTTACATTTAAGGCGTGCTGTGAATGGTAACGGTCACCGTTGCTTGTGCTGCACTAACTGCAGATCAAACAGAGGCTAAAATGGCAGCTTCTTTGGCTGTAAAGGATAAGAGGGTTTAGTTCCACTTTAATCTATACAGTATATAACCAAATATAAAGAATAATCATGTATCAAAAAGAGTATTTATTGTGTAAATGTTGTGGGACCTACAACATCACCAGGACCATCATTAAATTATTTATGCCCTCCTCCTCCAGAAATATGGTTGCCACTGTCTTTAGCAAGATTTCAAATATATTACCTTCCTTTTTTTGTTTTGTTTTTTAATTATTTTATTATGGCAACATATCTGAGATACAGCCATTCAATGAATCATCAAAAAAATTCCAAACTGTCTCAAAATAAAGCCATAATGTGGTACACATTCAACAAATAGTAATGACATGCAAGAGGCTAGCAAGTATCCGACTTCACCAGCTGCCCCTATGCTGCTTTGCATAGATTAAAAGACGTTCAACTATGTAAAATGCATTTGAAAAAATGGCAAAACTGATTTAGTAATGTCGAGGTGGAAAGTAGAGCCCAGCAGCAAAAGGTTTAAGATAGCAACAACTAACACACAATTAACAAGTTTGTGCCCACAGTACATTTACTGCAGGCGGGCGGCACAGGCAGGCTGGATCGTGTACATGTACGTCATCAAGACTGTTCTAAGTTAGGGACGCGTGCGCCCCCTGTTAACCCGCGCTGTCACTAGCTACAGTGGGATTTTGTCAGCAGGTCCCAGCTGGTGATTTATTGCGAAGACCTGCCAGTCGGCTGTAGCCAATCACAGCATGGAGTCCTGTGTTTACAAACACACAGGGTTCTGTACACAGATCAACGATCTGGCTGTTTCTTCTCCCTGCAAAGTAGGGCGAAAAAAAGCAACCAGATATGTTAGTGAAAGCAGCATATATTACAAACATTACACTTGTTAGACACACACTAAACCCCTTGATGTTTACCCCTTTCCAGCCAGTGTCCTTAATACATTGTACAGTATTATATGTGATCACTGTATTAGTGTCACTAATGATGTCAGTCAGTTAGTGTACCTCCCAGTGAGGGTCTGTTAGCGACAAATTGCCCCCCACCCTATAACAGTCTCGCTATAAGTCGCTGATTACCACCATTATCAGTATAGCATCATAGCTGCCTAAATTCCTGTATATACAACTCCTGGCAAAAAGTATGGAATCACCACTCTTGGAAAATGTTAATTCAATTGTTTAATTGTGTAGAACAAAAAAACGATCACAGACATGTCTCAAAACTATTTTCATTTAACATTGCAACCTTCTGGCTTTAAGAAACACTTAAAAAAAAAAAAAAAAAAAGAAAACTGTAGTCAATTGCAACTGTTATTACAGATCAAGCAGGGGAAAAAAATATGGAATCACTCAATTCTGGGGAAAATATTATGGAATCACCATGTACTTTGCAGTTCTAAAACAAACATCTGCATCACATTACATCTGCTAATTTAGTTTGCAGTTAAAAAGAGTGCTTGCACATCTTGGTGAGCTGTTGCACCAAGCTGATTGACATGGATCATGACTGCAACACCAGAGATGTCATTTGAAACAAAGGAGAGGATTATAAAACTTCTTCAAGAAGGTAAATCATCATGGAATGTTTCAAAAGATGTTGGTTGTTCCCAGTCAGCTGTGTATAAAATCTGGACCGAGTACAAATCAAATGGGAAGGTTGTAAAAGGGAAGCTTATTGGCAGACCAAGGAAGATATCAAAGCGTCAAGACAGAAAACTTAAAAAAAAGAAAATGCACAGCAAAACAAATGGGCAGAAACTGGAGTCAATTTCTGTGACCGAACTGTAAGACATCGCCTAAAGGAAATGGGATTTACATACAGAAATGCCAAACGAAGACCATCACTAACACTAAACAGAAAAAACAAGGTTACAGTGGGCTTAAGAAAAGCAATCATGGACTGTGGATGACTGGATGAAAGTGATCTTCAGTGATAAATCTGCATTGGGCAGGGTGATGATTTGTTTGGTGCCATATAAAGACGACTGCCTGAAGAAAACATGCAAATTTCCACAGTCATTGATGATATGGGGTTGTGTGTCAGGTAAAGGTACAGGGGAGATGACCGTCATTAAATCTTCAATAAATGCACAAATTTATATTGAGATTTTGGACACTTTTCTTATTCCATCAATTGACAGGATGTTCCGTGATAATGACATAATTTTTCAGGATGATAATGCATCTTGCCATAGGTCCAAAGCCGTGGAAACGTTCCTTTAAGAAAGACATACAGTATGATGTCACTGGCATGGCCTGCAAATAGTTCGGACCTCAGTCCAATTGAAAATCTATGCTGGAAATTAAAGAAGATGGTCCATGACAAGGCCCCAACCTGCAAAGCTGATCTGGCAACTGCAGTAAGAGAAAGTTGGAGCCGGATTGATGAAGAATACGGTTTGTTAAATCCATGCCTCAGAGAATTCAAGCTGTTATAAAAGCCAGAGGTGATGCTACAAAGTACTAGCGATGAACTGTAGTATTTTTTTTCACGATTCCATATTATTTTCCTCAGAAATGAGTGATTCCATATTTATTTTCCTCTGCTTGATCTACAGAAACAGTTGCAACTGACTACAGTTTTATTTATTTTTTTATGTGTTTCTTAAAGCCAGAAGGTTGGAATGTTAAATGAAAATAGTTTTGAGACATTTCAGTGATTGTTTTTTTTCTACACAATTAAACAATTGAATGAACATTTTCCAAGAGTGGTAATTCTATACTTTTTGCCAGGAGTTGCATGACAGAGGTGGTAGGCGCTATAACTTTCACATAAATCAATTAATATACACTTATTGGGATTTTTTTTTTTATTCCCAAAAACATGTATCAGAATGCATTTTGGCCTAAATTTATGAAGTAACTTGATTTTTTTTTTTATTGGATGTGATTTAGAACAGAGTGGACTTTTTTTTGGCAACATTTTCTTTCTTTTTTTTTGTTTTATATATTAAAAATTTTTTAAAAATCCAGTGGTAAGCAAATACCAAAAGAGAGCTCTATTTCTGTGAAAAAAAAAATTATATATATTTTGTTTGTGTACAATGTTGCATAGTCGAGCAATTGCCAGTTAAAATGGCACAGTGCTGAAAAACAAAAAGTGCTCTCTCTGGTCATGAAGTAGGTAAAATTTACAAAGGTCAAGAGGTAAACCCTTCTGTCATGAGAAAAATTTATAGGCCACCATTGTTAACTGACTTCTGAAATTCCTGATCCTGCTAACTTGTTCCAGATCCGTGACTCAAAGTGAAGCCAGTGAGCCCTTATATTAGACAGGTAGAATTTTCAGAAAGGCATCATAATGACAGTCTGTAAATATTTAATGATGGGTATTCTTTAAGGTATATTTATCCTGCTACATCATTTACTGGACTTGATTTTTTTTGCCTCCTGCCTCTGGTGCTTTTAATGTGCTGACCACCACTCACGCTGTCTCTTTTTTTTTTTTTTTTTTTTTTCTTCAATCAGGATGGCGGCCTAGTGGAAGAGCCCACTACTTCACCATTTTTGCCTTCACCAAGCCTGAAGCTCCCCCATCCCAACAGTGCACTCCCTAATCAAGCCCTTGGTGGCATGACACCAGGCCTAAACATGCAGAACTTGAATTCCTCTAGACAGGTAAGAACTTAGGAGAAATGCTTGTCAAAGTGCAATAAGGAAAACCCCAGTTTTCTAGCATTTTCATTATTTAAATGGTCTCTTTGTACAATAAGGGCACTTTCACACTGCCCCGCTGCAGTTTAGCTGCAACGTGGATACAGTGCAGTGTACCCTCAGTTTCCTATTGACTTTTATTATGTCCTGCATTTTTGGTGCATTTTCTGAACGCTCACCTAAGATGCAGCATGGGGGACTTTTGGTGCGCTTTCAGAAAACGTTCCAAAAATATAGGATATAATCGAAGTTCATGGGAAACTGCAGGTAAAATGCTTGGAAATCATGGGTACACTGCAGCTAAACCGCGGGGGCAGTGTGAAAGCGCCCTAAGAATCCGTGATTAGTTTTTATTACATTTTACAGAAATAACAGATTAACTTCTAAGGAGACTTATAGGATTTAGGAAAGTTTAGCCAGTTGTCCGCATTCCAGCAATTGGTTAGTTGTCCTAGGCATTGCAATGGAAATAGTGGAATGACATTCAGACTTGGATTTGTAAAAGGTCTGGGCTTATAAGGGCAACTTTTTAGGAGGTCACAGGCAGGCCCTTTTGGTCTTTTTATTTTCTTACCTCTTTTGTATATATTCAGGGAAAAAATTATTATGTAGCAGAAGATTTCAGGGCAGAAAATTGGTCTAGGAGCTAGGAAGATGCATGATAGAAATTCAGGCTTGATAACAATATACCCTTCACACAGTTACAGAGTGGCAATCTGGGTATGTTTGGCAATAGTGGAGCAGCACAAGCCAGGTCCATGCAACAGCCACAGCAGCCACCAGTGCAACCTCTCAACTCATCCCAGCCTAGTCTTCGTGCTCAAGTGCCTCAGTTTTTATCCCCTCAGGTAAGTGTCTAGATCTGGAATATCCTAAGTGGCCTGGCATGTTTACAATGAAAAGGTATGACGTCTGTAATGCACAATTCTAGAGTTTGCTGGAGCCCAAAATACTCATAGGAAGGCTTCAAGCATTGCTCCCTGTGAAGAGTAAAACAACCCTCTCCAAAAAAGAAAGGAATTATGGGTAATGCCATTTTACTTGGCAGTCCTGTACATAATTCCGCTACTACTGTGAAAAAATTGGGAGAAAATTAAATGAAAAGTGCTAGTGAACAATAAAAGCTGGATTCCATAGAAACGGTTAACTACACAAATGAAACACATATGAGAACTGTTTTACCTGGCAATGGATTTGTACTCTGTCCAACCAATCCTGAAATATACACCACTCTGACACACAGCCCTATTTTACATAGTTACATGGCTAAGTTCAAAACAGACAAGTATATCTAGTTCAACCAATAGAAAAAAATACAGAAACGGATCAGGACAGAAGACTTGCTCTTTTTTTTTTTTCTGCTGCAGTTAACAGGTTAGCAGTTACAGGTCTTGTACCTCCCTTAGACTGTGACTGATGGAATAGAGAAGCATCTGACTAATGAGTTAATTTCTTCCCTCCTCCTATAAGCCTGCTCCTAGTTAGCTCATGGGCACTGCAGGAGAACTGACTTTATACTGAAAATCATAAAAGCAGAATTGGGATCCACTGCAAAGAAAATATATACAAAATGTATAGCCGACTCACCCAAACATAAGGATGATGTCCTCAGGACCAAAAATACACACAACAAGCTAGGTATTTGAGTAAGAAACCCACAAAAATAAGTCCCAACAGAGAACCAATCTGCGGCTTGAAAAATGTTTTATTGAAAAATATGAAAATATAAATAGTAACTAATATCCCTCCTCCCTACACTGTTAAAAACCAAACAACAACGTTGTCTTGTGACATAAAAACACCCTCCTGGGCACACAGACATACCAACCACACACACCAGAACATGCACTAACATACGGATAGGACCATAGAGGCCAAAGACCATATGATTATGACCAGTTATGCTAGATCTATGGATCAATTATATCATCTACGACCAGAATTGGTATAAATAGACATTGATATTAATGACAGTCCATCATTCATGAAGGGGTATCTTCAATCAATGCTGGAAATTCAAACCTATGATAAATTGCCCCTGCATGCAGTCAAACCATGCTTGCATAGATGAAGAATGTGACAATGGCTCCAGTGGAGATAGCAGCAAGAAATGTTACAGTTTGCAAGTACAGCAAATAGGACCAACCTTGAGCAGCAGGCTGGAGTTCAGTAGCAAATGTGTAGATATAGGTTATAGGTAGCCACAACCATTCACTGCATGCAGGCAGAAGAAAGGCACCAGGTGTGTGAGGCCTCACGGAGCAATCATAGTTCAGGAACCAACCCCCAATTTAGTCACAGCCTGGCCCTGATGTTATTGGCTCAGCACTCCAGATACGATCGCTCACATCAGTCAGTCTTGATCCTCTGTATAGTCATACAGTCTGTGTAGCTGCTATAGTCAGATTACATGTACGGATTAAATGCATGTGACTGCAAGGTGCTTGCCCAGTGTGGGCGGTGAGTTGGTAAAGCTGCGTGGTGCTGCCTGGAGCGCGGGCGTCACGACGCTGTGACAACACGTTTTGCCCACTGAGTCACGTGTCTCAGTTTTTGTAGATGACATAATTAATCCATAGATCTAGCATAACTGGTCATAATCATATGATCTTTGGCCTCTATGGTCCTATCTCTATGTTAGTGCATGTTCTGGTGTGTGTGGTTGGTATGTCTGTGCGCCTGCAGATTGGTTCTCTGTTGGGACTTCTTTTTGTGGGTTTTGTACTCGCATACCTAGCTTGTTGTTGTGCTGCTTTTTCTGCTCCCAGTCTGAGCTCTGCTGTACAGGGGCTACACGAGGCTGATACCAAGTCAAAATCAAGTACTTTCACTGCTTACTTTACAAAAATGTATGAAATACACTTCTACATCAATTCCAAGGGGCAATTAAACAAGTAATCTGATTGCTTACTGAAGGGGAGTATCTACTTTTTGTGCTTATTGTGCTTTTCTTGTGTGTTTTTTTTTTTTTTGTATTGCAATGATGGTTCAGAGTGTTTGTCAGCCCAGTGCTCAGGAGGGTATACTTCATGTAGAGGGTTACTTACATAATTAATCCAGAGTTCTCATTGATCTGTCTGATCAGCCTCCCTTAATCATTAGTGTCATGTTTGTAGGTCAGATCTATATTTAGCCAAATATGATAGAAGTTTTTTTTGTTTTTTTTGTCTTGTTTTTTTCACTACCTTTTTCTTAAATATATACTGTATGTGCACGTACATTTCCTAAAAATGTAGAAAACCTTTTTTAGAGAAAAGTAAGTACAAAATAGTATTCATATACATGGCCCCAGTCCATCTGTTTGACTGCGTACTCCATTTCAATAGTAAAAACTTTATATATGGTACCTATCCACCACAGTACAAATTCTACAGATGGTACCCATCTTCTGGCTGCATGTACTGGTGCAATACACATTTCAGAAGCTAGCCACCAGATGTGAAATCAAATTGTAATAGGCAGACAGCCAATTCAAGGCGAGACAGGTGAACATTATACGCTTTCCCCCTCTGTAACACACAGCTCAATTTTCCACCTGGTATTCAGGAGTAAAGACATAAGATTTTTGTCTCCTTTCATGTTTTCAAGACTTTCGTCCAGTGACAGTCAATAAATTATTTTTTTTTTTCAATTGATGTAATTTTTTTTTTTTTTTCCCCGTCAATTAAGTTTTGTCTTCAATCAACTGCAGTGCTGGGTGACAGGCTGAATAACTTAGATTCAGGCATTCTCCCAGCACTGCATCAAGTGTCTTTTGTTGGTGATGACCAGTCACCAACTAAAGACATGGACAGTTTTAATTTTATTTATTAAACACGTGATTGACACTTGGAGCTTTTTTCATTGGCCTTTGTTATTTGCACTGGTATTGATGTGCACATGGATATTTGTCTATGTACTTACATTTTATGAATTTTTGTGTTTGGTCACAATTGCATTTCCTCTATTCCAGTTGATCACTGTTTCCAGAAAGGACAGTGTCCGTCCACTTCTGGATCTAAAGGCCCCGAACGCCTTTTTTTTTTAACTGCTTCCATACCGGGCACTTTTACCCCCTTCCTGCCCAGGCCAATTTTCAGGTTTCAGCGCTCTCACACTTTGAATGACAATTGCGCGGTCATACAATACCGTATCCAAACTAAAATTTGTATCATTTTGTTCATACAACTAGAGCTTTCTTTTGGTGGTATTTAATCACCACTGGGGTTTTTATTTTTTGCTAAATTAACAAAAAAAGACCAAAAATTTTGAAAAAAAAACATGTTTTTCTTTGTTTCTGTTATAAAAGTTTGCAAATAAATAATTGCTCTCCATAAATTTAGACCAAAATGTATTCTGCTACATGTCTTTGGTGAAAATAACCCAAATTAGTATTTATTATTTAGTCTATAGGAAAGTTATAGAGTTCACAAACTATGGTATATATCTGAATATTGATCAATCCTGAAGTACTGACAGCCAGTCTCATTTCTTGAGGTCCAAGAATGTCCGAACAGTACAGATATCCCCCAAATGAACTTTTTTTGCAAAGTAGACAGTCTGGCATATTTCATAAGAGGCACAGCGAGTTTTTTGAAGTTGTAATTTTTTTTGTCAGAATTTTTCGGAAATGAAGAAATAAAAAAAATGATTTTCACTATTTTTTTTTTTTTACATACTGTCACCAGTGCAGTACAGCATCATCATATAACTGGCATGGCTATGATCAGGGACACTGACTGGTGACAGTACGAAAAAAAAAGTATAATTTTTTTTTTTAAAAATTTATTTTTTATTACATTTTTTCTTTTTTTTTAAGATTTTTTTTCATATTTCACTATGACCAAAATAGTATAATGTTACCATAGTAACATTGTACTACTTTGGGGAAGTGATCTATTTTTTTTTTTTTTTTTTTTTACACAATTTGCTTATAGCAAAATATTACTTTGCTATAAGCAAGCATTTACCTGAATGAAATCGATTCATTCAGGATTTTTTTTTTCTTACTGTGATTTGGCCACAGCTAATCACATGACACAGCAAGGCTGTGATTGGCTCAGCTTGTGCATGTGATCACTGTGACCATTCACAGCTAACCACACTTGTATACAATGGATGGCATGACAGGAAGCCATCCATTATATACAACTGTCATGTGATCTGCTGTGATTGGTCACAGCAGGTCACAGGGTACCGGCAACGGGGCTGGTACTCAGATCTGTCATTGGCTGCGTGGCTTTGCAGGCATGCAAACTGCGCATGCCCGAAAGGACGCCATATGGCATCCACCCGGAGGGACGAGGTGTTTTGCCGGCCGCCATCTAGCCATAGGCCGGGCGGGAAGTGGTTAAATGTGCGCAAGTTTTGCATGTACTTGGGTTAACTCTCTGATCCTTTACATACACCCAGAGGTTTTTTTTCTGGCCTCAGTCGACATCAAGGACGCTTAGCACACATCCCCATTTGCAGCATTCATCAACAGTTCCTTTAATTTGTTCTGAGAGAACTGCACTACCAGTTCATAGCCCTTCCTTTTGGACAGGCGTCGGCACTCGCTGCGAATCTCGCCAAGATACTGGCTCTGGTCTTGACTCTTCTACTCCTCTATGGGATATCGTTTGTGGGTTCTCTGGATGACCTGTTCCTGTGAGAACAGTATGCAACGGATCTGGAACGCAATCTTTCCATCAGGATCAGATCATTTGAGGACCTCAGATGGATGCTGAAGCTTCACAAGTCAGTCCTTCCCTCTCCTCCTTGCTTGGCGTTTTTGGGACTCTTCTGCACACCAGTGTGTCCAGGGTTTTTCCTTCTGGAGGGAAAACTTTAAAAGCTGCATCTTCTTGTACTTCCCTTAACTTGTCTGCAGACTGCATCCATCCGGTATTGCGCTGGGCCCCAGTACTTTCAGTTTTAGTTGCACCTAGCATCCTGCTCCTGCAGGTCGTGTCATAAAACCCAACTGTTATGAAGATCTCCTGTGTCCTTCAATGAACGCAAAAAAGGAGAATGAGTTCATATATCCCATTTTTTTTTTTTTTTTGGACTACTCACTTTTTTTTGTGCTTTTTCTATTAATAAAAGTTATTTTTTAACCACAGTTGCACTTTTGCTAGGGAGAAGTTGGGACAACAAGGTGCAGTTTGGAATACAATTTTAGACAGTAGTTTACGCTGCACCTTGCAGTTTTAAGCTCGTAACAACCAAGGTGCCATGCAGAACCACAAAAAGAGCAACAGATGGCAAGAACTTGTACTGTGCTGGTGATCCTCTTTAAAGCTAGCTTTAATCTCTTCAGCCCCAGCCAAATAACACAGCTGCTGTTCAGGAGCCATACTGCTCCTACCTGCAAACCAGCACCCTTCTCAGTCTGCCGCTAAAACTGCAAAAGCAATAACTTTCATAAAGTTGTGTTTGGATTGAGTCAAGACATGTCTTCTTTCATAAAGTTGTTCTGATTGGCATTCCTACACCCCTCAAAACCACATGAAAATGCTCAAGTCTGTAAATAAGTTGTTCAGGCACAAAACAATGCATAAAGCCTCATTCACACTGGCAATGACATACATGTGTTTATATGCACTTATTGTACACTCTAAATACATAAATTGATTTTAAATAGTATAATTCACACTGTGTTTAGGTGCATTCAGTTTAGCTGTGTTTAGAGCATATAGAATTCTGTGCATCCATAGTCAGAATAGATGCTTTGAACACATCTAAATGCATGTAAATGCAAGTACATCTAAATGCATAAGAACTTGACCTGGGAAGCATAACGCTTTATACTTCCTGAATATTTTCTCCTCCATTTAAATAAACCAAATGGAAGAGGCAAATGTGAATGCAGCCTTATGAATGGTTGAGGGGAGGTTGAGCATCTTTACTACATACCCACAACCTTGTATGTTCTGTGTAGGTATTGTGTTACTTTATTAAGGTTGAGGAGACTGCAGGTTCACTTTAAAGTCATATACAGAGCCTGTAATACCAGATTTCTAGGATTCAGTTTAAGTTCAGTAACATGCCTAGATGGTCTGGCACCTGGGGCCAATAATATCTTTGTTTTTTCTTTTTTTTTTTTAACGGTCCCAAACCACCCACAAACTGATCTGAAGTACTAAAGTGCCATGCCGAATTATGGGAATAGTCAAAATATACTGGGGGGGGAGGGGGTTTGAGAAGAGGGCTTACTGGGGAATGGTCTAAATAAAATCTGAGCTTATTTCCCCTATATACAGCAAACATATGCAATAGTCCTTTTACCCACAAAATATGCTTTAATGAAACAAGCGAGAGTCTAACTGACACATACAAACATTAACATTCATTTAAAAAAAAAAAAAGAAACTTTTTCCCAGTGTACTGAGTGGAGGTCAGGAGTATGAAATGTAAAATAGTGGTGCAGGGGTCTGGAGTGCATATATTGCACGGAGTGCAGGGGTCTGTAGTGCATATATTGTACCAAGTGCAGGGGTCTGGAGTGCATATATTGCACGGAGTGCAGGGGTCTGGAGTGCATATATTGCACGGAGTGCAGGGGTCTGGAGTGCATATATTGCACGGAGTGCAGGGGACTGGAGTGTATATATTGCACGGAGTGCAGGGGTCTGGAGTGTATATATTGCACGGAGTGCAGGGGTCTGGAGTGCATATATTGCACGGAGTGCAGGGGACTGGAGTGTATATATTGTACGGAGTGCAGGGGTCTGGAGTGCATATATTGCACGGAGTGCAGGGGTCTGGAGTGCATATATTGCACGGAGTGCAGGGGTCTGGAGTGCATATATTGCACGGAGTGCAGGGGTCTGGAGTGCATATATTGCACGGAGTGCAGGGGTCTGGAGTGCATATATTGTACCAAGTGCAGGGGTCAGGAATTTATAGTGCTCAGGCCACTTTACAGCATACAACCAAAAATGACCTAAACTTCCCAGTACAAACTCCCCAAAGCCCATATCCCCCACAGTACAGATCTCTCCTAACATCCCCTACAGACACCCTTTAGTACAGACTTCTCAGTCCTACCCACCAGAGCTCTCTGGGCCAGATGCAGTGCACACTCCTTTCTTCGGCTGTGTCATATGACCAGAGCAGGGAAGAAGCCTTCCCGTGACTCTGAACTGCCACTGTCTGGAGCAGCCGGTGCCAAATCTCTAGGGGTGCTGTGGCTGCCCACTTTTGTTTTTGTGGTGCAGAGCAGCAAAAAAAAAAAAAAAGAAACGTTGACCAGACATAGCAACTCTGGTGAGTCAGCTTCCGGTGTGGACTGCACCTCACTGAGTTTATTAATCTGGGCAGTATGTTATGTGAGGTCTTCCGTCAAATCTCTTTAAAATACGAAATTGACATTTTGATAATGTTTGGACAGTCGTGTAATACGCTTCTGATTTCCTGCTCTATTGTAGGTTCAAGCACAGCTTTTGCAGTTTGCAGCAAAAAACATTGGTCTCAACCCTGCACTATTAACCTCGCCAATTAATCCTCAGCATATGACCATGTTGAACCAGCTCTATCAGCTGCAGTTGGTGAGTAGCAACCATCATAATCTTCCAATAGATCTTTACTACAACATGTCTGTTGCCCATGGTCAGATTTTAACTATTTTAAATGTGAATGTGGTGGTCTGATCATATGCATAGCGGACATGTTTTTCTTTTCCCAGTTTGTATAGAGCTGATCATAACCTATTACAATTGCTCACGTTTTGGGTAGCCTTAAGGCAATACCTAGAATGATGCTTCAGATAACGGAAATGTTATTAAAAATAATGAAATTGTGTGGTTGTGTTGACAGCAGATTCCCTTCTCTCATTAGCTCATATCCATTGATGAGCCTCTGTAGCCTTCCAGCTACAGATAAACTGTAAAGCATGGTTACAATTATTGCAATTACATGCCTAAAATAAACAATTGTATTTTAGATCAACCATTTTCAGCAATGATATTAATGTTAAATGGCTACTTAAATGTTTTCATTGCCCAGTTTGTCACTTGGTACATATTGGTGCAGTCTTTTTTAATGGTTTCATTGTCTTCAGTCTGTCTGACCCACTTCTACTCACACCTGCAGGCGTATCAGCGTTTACAACTCCAGCAGCAGATGTTACAGGCTCAGCGTAATGTTTCCGGACCCATGAGGCAACAGGAGCAGCAAGTAGGTCAAACCTGCTTATCTGGTGTACACAGCTCTGTCCATACCCAAGTGTTCATGTACACTGCCTTCTGTACTGTGTTGTAGGCTGGGTATAATTTGTGATAGCCTAGTAAATGCACTTATTTTGTATATGAAATGTTGGATATAAATGTATGTAATATAAAAACTAGGTATCTAAATATATGAGGACATGAAAAGCATGTACGGTTTTTCATGTGTTAATTGAATTTGGCTTTCTGCTTGGTGTTCAATTTTAAATATTTCTTTACCAATATAAAAATTCATAATATCCTGTAAGTGAAATATTTTCTGAGCAGTATGTCTTAAATATATTTGCCTTGCCACATGTCCTTCATTTCTTAAGGCTGAACGCCAGGCAAACCGTTAAATACACAGATAAATGACCTATATGTACTGTCTTAAGCTGCCAAAAGGTTTATATTTCTGCTCATCCAGTGAGATCTGTACAGCCCAGTCTGACAGGGCAAGAGACCTGTTTTTTTCTTTGTTGCTACCACTTACAAATGAGGTCTCTACCAGCCATTGAATTTGCAATGAAAGGAGAAGCAGGATACGAAGGAGATCATCCCTTTCTCACACTGTTCTTTTACCAGCATTCTCCATGTTAGCACATGAGCACAACTGACTGCTTGTGCTGCTTTTTCATCTCCTGCCTGGACTCTGCTGTAAACTGGATTGCAATGGGCTTGTAACAGCAAATGCAGACACTTACAGTGCTTGCATTAAAGAAAAAAAACATTTAGTGATGTATTGATTTCAGAGATGGTCATTTCGGTCTGCCATATCTGTCTGAAGTTCAGCCTTAAAATACCCCCAAATCAGTTTGTCAGAATTCCAACATTTTTGCTTTTTTCCCTCTGCAGGTTGCACGTACAATCAATAACATGCAGCAGCAGATACAGCAACATCAGCGCCAGCTGGCCCAGGCTCTACTTTTGAAGCAACAGACTCCCCCTCCACATCCACCATTGCATCCTCCTGCAGGCAAGTCATCTCTGGACAGCTTCTCACCCCATAATCCAGGTCCAAGCCTGTCTGACCTGCACACCAAAGAACAGCAGTCTTCTTCAAATACTTTCTCTCCTTACCCGATTGGTATGTTCCAAGCTTTCTGTTAAAACTTGCTTTTAATAGTAACCATAGGATTTCTAATAGACTTCACTGTGTTATAGCGACATAAAGAACTCCTGCAATCTGGTTGCTCCAGGCAGTGCAAATCTTTGGGTTTTTTTTTTCTCCCCTACATTTTGTTTCTTTTTTTAAATTTGCTTCAGCACAGTTACAGTTTTGTGTATGATATGCAAATCATGTTGCTGAATGCCCATCCCGGCGAGTGGTTTTGTTTTTTTTTTGGTTTGGTTTTTCCTGTTTTTATTTTGTTTTTTTTACATTTAGTCCTGCTGCGGGCAAGCAGCAGGGTGTACTTTTTTGTGATGTGATTTGTCTGTTTACAGTGTGATTGTCAGAGGTAGTTGTTCAGGGGTTCAAGTGCGGATCACATCTGATTTGCATTAAATTCACATCAGTGTAAACTGGGACTAAGATTCCATTCACACCTGGGCGTTTTGGGATCATGGCAGAATCGCTGCAAAGCTGCATTCAAACTCAAAACGCACAAGCAGGAGCTTCTTTTGGGTGACAAGCTTCATGTGATGCTATTTACCGCGGTTGCTTTAGGTGCTATTAATGATAATGGCACCTGAATTTGTGTTTTGTAATTTATAGTGCTTTTTGAGATCGTGAGCAGAATCACAGCAATTCTGCTGTGATCCCAAAACACCCAGGTGTGATTGGAGCCTCATGGAGCGGACATCGGAGTTTGATTTGGCTGCTCAGCATGCACTTGTACTGAGCATCCAAGTGCTTCTGTGTGTGAGGGTAACCTGAAGGAATACATTTTTTATTTTTTTTTCTCATTGAGGCCGGCTCTTCATTTACTCGCTCAGCAAATGTGCTTCTGCTGAACGTTAAGAGAGCCCGATACTCCCCTTTCCTGACGAGCAACCAATCGGTGCTCAGCACACTGCAAGGTTTCTCCCCTCTCTGCTAGTCCCCGGATGCAGTGCTGGAGACCGGCAGGGAGGTGAGTTGGAAATAAACAGTGCAATGTTAAAATCTTATTTAAATACGGTTTTGGTTTGTTTTGTTTTTTTTTGTTTGTTTTTTCTCTGGGTTTATTTTTAAATTTAAGATTATTTTTTTTTGTATCAGGACAAGTATATAGTCATGAGGGACAAGTAGACTGCGACCCTGATTTAGTCCTTTGAACAAGCAGTTTTTTGAAAAAAATTTCCATACCCCAGTAATAAATTACAAATAATGCACAAATAGTGTAAATCTTCAGTCAAGTGAACAAAAGGAAAAACCGTAGTTATAATCCCCACTGTGAAAACACTTCCAGAAACCGTGTATCCTCTGTTCTCCAAGACAAAATAAAACAGCACTATGTAATAGTCATCTTCCACTTGGTGTGTGACAGAATAACTCCCCAGAAGTATATAACTTTAAGTGTAGCCAAGTCTCAAATGACTTGTCCTTTTCCAAGCCAACCTTCCAAATATGTCTCTTCATATATTACACATTGAAATAGGTATTGACCTTCCATTCTCATGCCTAAACCCTGCGCTCCAAGAAATTTTCATTGGTCCAATTTTGCATGAGGGGTATGGGGCCTCATGGTGGCCTCCTTTCAGTCAAATGATGTTTGCTCAGTTTCAACCCAAGCGTGTGCAGCTCAGTTTACTGACTGCTGGAGACCAGCTCCCTTAGTCTCTGGACCAGTCCATGCATCTGTGTCCCAAGGCCAGGCTATCTGTAGCTCGGTAGTTGACCAGCCCTGTGCTGGAATCTGGGAAAAACTTTCTCCCATTATCTTGGCAGTTTCTCATGACCGATGCCAACCTGTCGGGCTCAGGTGGAGACCTAGGGACAAAGCTGTTGAGGGAATCCACACCTTCATTAATGTTTCAAACTGAAGGGCCATTCACCAATCTCTACTTTGGCAGACCAACAAGTTTCAGGAGTGGCATGTAAGGGCTCAGTCACAAAATGCCATAGCTATGGTTTATATCCATAATCAGGGCAACACCAGAAGTCACACAGCCCTTCGGAAAGTGGTCCTAATTCTGGCTTGGCCTAGAAGGCATATTCCAGCCTTGTTTCCATTTTCCCAGAGTAGACAATTGGTAGTTGGATTTCCTCACTTGTCAACACCTAGACAAAGGAGAATGGTCTGTTCACCCTGATGTGCTCCTGAACATCTGCCACCCTTCAGAGTACCTTATCTTATGTATTAAAATAAGAGTGAGATACAGTGCACACAGTTCTTGCATCTAAATTTTAAGGCAGTCGCACATCTTCCTCATTATATACATTCAGTTAGTGCAGAAAAAAAATGTTTCTGCTTAAAATGAAAATATTGTTGAATTAGATAAAGACTGCAGAATAACTGGGATTTGTTTCCTACCTATTTTCTCTTAAACGTTGTGTACATTTAAGTTGCTAGCGAAGGTCATAACTGGAACTTAAAGGAAACCTGTGCTGAGAGAATTACATGGGCTAATGTTGTGGACCTGTTTTTGTCAATGCTTACTTTAATAACACACATAGTGACCAGGCCTGCTCAGCTGAAGCTTGGACTGTGATTTTACTTACTCCATACGTATTCTGTCATTTATTTTAAATGCACTGAAGTATATAATGGACAGGGAACTGTCTAATATACCTAGAAATGGTGGAGCCTAACTGTATATATCCCTTCAATACAGTTCCTGGAATAAATCCTGCTATGAATGTAAGCAGCATGGACATGGCTGGGGGTTTGTCAGTGAAGGATACATCCCAGTCTCAGTCTCGTCTGCCACAATGGACTCATCCCAACTCCATGGATAGCCTGGCAAATTCTGCTTCTCTTGATCCTAGTCCTGGCAAGTCAAGTAAGTCACCATTTGTACCTTTAGGGCTTCAAAGTTCTTTCTTCTATGAATGCTTGTGTATGCTCCCTATCTGCCAACATGTCTAGTTTATGGGAGTTTATTTTATTCTTCATAACCACGTCATTATACGCTGTCATCCATTCCAGCTGTGTCAATGTCTTTTTCACATCATACTGCTGTAGATTTTCAGCAATTTTTTTATAAGCCATTTTGTGACATTGATTCCCATATTTGCTGCAGCTGCTCTTCCTGGGAGTCTTGGCATTGGCCCTCCTGCAAAGTCCAGTATGGATGACTCCTACAATCGGTACGATCTTCTCCCAAACAGTGAATCACCAACAAGTCCTCCTGTTCCTGTTCCAGACAGCTGGTCACGTGCCAAATCTGAGAACGACAAAATCTCCAATGGGTCCAGTATCAACTGGCCTCCTGGTTAGTGTTTCCATTATGTATATCTATAAATAGTTAATATATGAATTCCTTCCTCCTATTTTTTTTTATATATTAAAAGCTGACATTTTGAGGTTGTTTGACTCCTTTTTGTGTACCTGATTTAGAATTTCACCCAGGAGTGCCTTGGAAAGGACTGCAAAACATTGACCCTGAGAATGATCCGGATGTGACCCCAGGAAGTGTTCCTACTGGGCCCACCATTAATACCACAATCCAGGATGTCAACCGTTATCTGTTGAAAAGTGGAGGTAACCAGATGAAAACCAGAGATTTCTGTTTATCTTTTTAAACATTATTGTCATTTTAATTTCAAGTGTCATATCTCTGGGTGACATAAGAGGTCAAAGACCTTTATCAATGGTTTGATTTTATTGGCTTGGCTCATTTTGCACTTTTAAATAGCATTTTGTAGTGACAGAATGGCACTCTTGACTATGATTGGATATGATATTGGTATGTAATGTGGTCAGTATTACAAAATGTTTCTAGACTTGCATGTGCAACCTGGAGATTTGACACATTGAATGGTCATATCCGTATTCCCAGCTGCCAGGTAAAGTATTATAAACTGCTACTGTATTGGCAGGTTTAACATAAGGCTTTTATTTCGTACACTATTGTCTATACTACTTTTAATGTGACATTTGTAAAAAAAAAAGTTTACATTTCTCTCTACATTTTTAGCTAAACTATCTGATATAAAGTCCACTTGGTCATCCAGCCCTATTTCCCACACTCAAGCATCGTTGTCTCATGAGCTGTGGAAGGTACCGAGAAACACTACAGCCCCAACCAGACCGCCACCTGGTCTAACCAATGCCAAACCCTCTTCTGCCTGGGGCTCAAATCAACTGGGCTGGACCAGCTCCTATTCGACAGGTATGACTAACATTTCTTACTGCTTATAAAAAATAGCCTCTAAGGTATCTCACATTAGCTACCTTTAAAATTCTAACAATCCATTCTTACTGCTGTATGTTATCTTTTCAGGTTCCACCTGGAGCACAGATAGTTCAGGAAGAACAAGTAGCTGGCTGGTCCTGCGTAACCTCACTCCACAGGTAGTAGGAATACTTGTAGAATATTCCTTCTAAAAGTGAACCTGTGCTTTTCCTTCACAGGTCAAAGCAGCAGTTTCACTTAAATACTGGTCACAAAGCAAGCTTTTACTTGCCTTCTCTTCCCTTCATTGCCCTGTCAGTCTTGCTAGCAGCAATGAAGAAAAGTAGCTCTGTGTAAATTCCAAGTTGCCACTTGCGGCTTACGTAGCGCAAGTGACTCTGTCCTGCCATTATTTGACCACTCTGTGTGCCTGAGAGACCATTGGCTAGTCACACTGGATGGAACATGCTATGTCACATGTTGTCTCATATCTAGAAATACTCTTTGCTCCCAGAAAATCAATGGAGTAAAGGGAAGGTGAGTATGTACTGTATGGGTAAGGGGCATGGGCAAAGCACAGATTCACTCTGTCATCTGTTTATAAGCAATAAACTTTTTGAATAGTAGATTTATGTTTTTTTTTGTTAGTTTTTGTTTGTTTAAAGTGTTCAAGCATGTTTCTTTAGCTGTTAAACAATCACACACATGCTGTTATTCACCTGCCTTGGCTTGTAATATATTTATATAGGGTAAATCATGGCAAGTCATTATGTTAAATCACCCTAGTGTTTCCAGTGTAGAATGTAGTTTACATCTTGGGTACTTTTTATCCAGTCTACTTTTGGGTTAAGAATATTTTTTTCATATTGTGTTTTTTTGTAGCGACTGTAATTTTATCGTTTTTTAGAAGCCATTCCTACCCGTTTGACCTTGCAAAAGATTACAGTTGTGGCCAAAATTATTCAACCCCCACTGAAATTGAGTGTTTTGGCCAGTTTGACATTGCTTTTGATCATTCAGTCATCTTGCTTACATTTACATTAAAGAGGCACTTGTAGGTCAGACAAATATAACATAACAGTTATAATGAAATAACCACAAATGTCTTTTCTGTGCTCACAGCATTATCAGTTTTATTCAACCCCCAAGTGACATTCAATCTTAGTACTTAGTACAGCATCCTTTTACAGTTATAACAGCTTTTAAACGTGAAGCATAGCTTGACACAAGTGTCTTGCAGCGATCTACGGGTATCTTCGCCCATTCTTCATGGGCAAAGGCCTCCAGTTCAGTCACATTCTTAGGCTTGCGCACTGCAACTGCTTTCTTTAAGTCCCACCAGAGGTTCTCAATCGGATTTAAGTCTGGTGACTGCGATGGCCACTCCAAAATGTTCCAGCCTTTCCTCTGCAACCATGCTCTAGTGGACTTGGAGGTATGCTTGGGATCATTGTCCTGTTGAAAGGTCCAACGTCTCCCAAGCCTCAGGTGTGTGACGGACTGCATCACGTTTCCATCCAATATCTCCTGGTACTGAAGAGAATTCATGGTACCTTGCACACGCTGAAGCTTCCCTGTACCTGCAGAAGCAAAACAGCCCCAAAGCATGATTGACCCTCCACCATGCTTCACAGTAGGCAAGGTGTTCTTTTCATCATAGGCCTTGTTCTTCCTCCTCCAAACATAGCGTTGATCCATGGGCCCAAACAGTTCTAATTTTGTTTCATCAGTCCACAGAACACTATCCCACAACTTTTGTGGTTTGTCCACATGGCTTTTGGCATACTGCAGTCGACTCTTCTTATTCTTTGGAGACAGCAAGGGGGTACGCCTGGGAGTTCTGGCACGGAGGCCTTCATTACGCAGTGTGCGTCTTATTGTCTGGGCTGAAACTTCTGTACCCACATCTGACAAATCTTTTCTCAGTTCCTCAGCAGTCACACGGGGACTTCTCTCCACTCTACGCTTCAGGTAGCGCACAGCAGTCGAAGTCAGCATCTTCTTTCTGCCACGACCAGGTAGCGTTTCAACAGTGCCCTTTGCCTTGAATTTGCGAATGATGCTTC
This sequence comes from Staurois parvus, assembly GCF_062004578.1. Taxonomy (NCBI): domain Eukaryota; kingdom Metazoa; phylum Chordata; class Amphibia; order Anura; family Ranidae; genus Staurois; species Staurois parvus. Next base: position 4,023,760 of record NW_028318089.1, on the reverse strand, counting down.
CTAAGGTGTCTCTTGGTATGTTTAACATCTTTGCAATCTTCTTATAGCCATTGCCCTTCCTGTGAAGAGAAATCACCTCTTCTCTTGTCTTCCTGGACCATTCTCTTGCCTTCACCATGTTTGTAACCACACCAGTAAATGTCTAGAAGGAGCTGAGTATCACAGTCATTTTAAAGCTGCCTAATTGGTGCTTATTATGCTTGATTGCTGCTCGGTGACATCCACAGGTGTTTTCAATACCTGATGGAAAGCACCTGTATGAACCTCTGTTCTTCAGAGTGGTAGTCTTTAAGGGGTTGAATAATTGTGGCAATGAAGAAACCACATAAGAACCATTTACTACTGTATTACATAAACAATTGATGTCATTTTAGTTGCATTTGGGTAGTTACAACGTCCTTGTAGGATTTGATTCTGAATACAATTCCAAATGTACACTATAGTCCCTAAACCCCTTTACAGCATTGGGGGTTGAATAATTTTGGCCACAACTGTAGGTTAGACTCCTGTACAGAAAAGATCTCCTGTTAAAGTGGTTCTAAGGGATGAAGGTTTTTACCTTAATGCAGTTCATGCATTAAGGTAAAAAACCTTCTGCATACAGCTTCCCCCATTGCCCCACCTTATACTTATTTACCTGATCTCAATCCAGTGCTGTCCATGAGAGCAGAGGCTCTCTCCTTCATAGGCTCAGAAACAGCAGCGGAAGCCAGCGGGTGCAGGGCCAAGCTGCGTTCTGTGTCTATGGACACACAGAGCAGGCTCAGGGGCGGGCCTGCACTGGTACCCCCCAGAGCAAGTGCCTTGCTATGGAGCACTGGGCAGGGGGAGGAGGAGCCAGGAACGCCAGCAGAGGACCCAAGAAGGAGGAAGATCAGTGCTGCACTGTGCAAAGCCATTGCGCAGAGCAGGTAAGTATGACATGTTAATTTTTTTTTTGATCCTTTACAATCACTTTGAACATTTAGATTTACTTTCTAGTAGGCACTTTTAAATCTTTCCCGCCACCTCCCGGCCCTTTCAGAGGTTATGAATGCCGGGAGGCGAAGGCGGGCATTCTGATCATGTGAAACTCTGACAGTCACAGCGGTCATGTGATCGTAAAGCTCCAGATTGCAAGTAGCCATCAAAAGCTGAAAAGTATAAAAAGCTGTCCGGCACTCACCAGCAACCGTGCTGGAAAGCGTGCAGGGCACATGCTCTCAGCTCAGAAATGTTTACATTTTGGACACATAATTCTGTACAGCTGGCAAGAACAGGTTAATATACTTAATGCCAAATACCTACAGGGTCTTCTGTGCTCTCTACTACCTGGAAGAGCAGCCAGATACTTACCTGTAACCTAGAGCAAGTCTGCTTCCAGGTCTGACTAGTCCACCACTTCCTCGCTACTTCCCTGCACATTCAAAGTTGGCGAAGCAGCTAGTCACTTCTTTTCACACAAGTCCTGCCCTTGGCTGTGGTGGAAAGGCACAGGTAGCAGGAAAGCAGTGGGCCAGTGTAACCCAGAAGGAGACCACTGTGGGTAAGAGGCAAGTATTTGGTTGCTCTACGACTGCTACAGGTAGGGGTTGGCTGTACGAATGCATGATCGGTCACTCTGCACATGAAAAGAGAGCAGTGACCTGTCATTATTACAGGAAACTCCTCCACAGAGGCAACCCGCAGGAGTTGTTTCTTGCTGGATTGCTACACAGAGGGCTCAAAGATTCAAGTAAGAATAAACAAGCCTCTTGTATATAGAAAATATTTGTTTAGCCCAAGTTTCTATTTTAGGGGTCATTTTAACTCACAATGTAACTCCAATAATAAATCCCCCCTATTAAGTCACTTCTCTTGGTCGTGTATTGCAGTTTTTTTATTCTGACCTTTATTCATCAGATTGATGGCTCCACATTGAGAACGCTGTGTCTTCAACATGGCCCACTGATAACATTCCACCTGAACCTTACTCAAGGCAATGCAGTGGTCAGGTACAGCTCAAAGGAGGAGGCTGCCAAGGCACAGAAGTCTCTACATATGTAAGTTATTTACAGAAAAGAATCACCCCCTTTAAAATAATATTTTGTTGCTTTGCAACCTGCAGTGAAGACACAGTTTTTGTTTTATCCAGCTTTATTTATGCATTGCAACTTATAACATCCAAGTGAAAGATATAACACCAGCATGTCAGAAATTAAAAAAAAAAATCAAAAACAGAATCGCTGCGTTTGAAGAAGGATCAACCCTTTGTGTCAGTATGTTGTCAGTTTGTTGAATCACCTTTTGCTTTAATTCCAGCCTTTACTCTGTTGGGATATGTCTCTACTAACTTTGCACATCTAGACTTAGAATATTTGCCCACTCTTCTTTGCAGAATTGCTCAAGTTCAGTTAGATTTGATGTTGACCATTTGTGGACTGCAGTCTTCAAGTCATTCCACAGATTTTCGATGGGGTTTAAGTCTGGGCTCTGACTAGGCCATGCAAGGACATTCACCATTTTCTCCTTCAACCACTGTGTGGTCATTTTTGCTGTGTACTTTAGGTCATTGTAATGTTGGAAGGTAAACCTTCCCATTGACAACTATCTGACAGACCAGCTTTTCCTCAAGAATTTGATGGTATTTTGCCCCATCCATTTTTCCTTCTATCCTGACAAGTGCTCCAGTCCCAGCTGCAGAGAAACACCCCAATAACAGGATAATACCACCTCCATGCTTTACTGTAGGAATGGTGGTATTTGGAAGGTGAGCTGTATTGGATTTCCACCAGACATATTGTTTAGTATTGAGACCAAATAATTAAATTAAATCAGACCATAACACCGTTTTCCATGTGGCCTCAGAATCTTCAAGGTGCGTTTTGGTAAAGCTCAGTCATGACTGCATGTGGCCTTTCTTGAGGAGTGGCTTTTTTCTTCCAACCCTCCCATACCAGCCACTTTTGTGGAGAATTTGTGATATCACATTCACACAATGACCACGTTTTGTTATAAATTCCTGTAACTGTTTCAGAGTTGCTGTAGGCCTCTTGGAAGTCTCTCTGACCAGTTTCCTCTTGGCTCTTTCATCCAGTTTGGAGCAACATCCTGATCCATGGATGGTCTGTGTCATACCAAATACCTTCCACTTCTTAATAATATACTTCACATGTGCTTCTTGGCATTGATAAAGCCTTTGACATTTTTTTGAATCCATCTCCTGACTTGTGCCTGTCCACAACTTTATCCTGGAGATCTTTTGAAAGTGCTTTGCCACCCATAATTGATTGTTTGCTTCAGTTGCACTACGAGGAACTGAAATGTTCCAGGAAAGCTCTTTTCATGCTGATCTAATAAAAATGACCACAACTGATAACAGTTGAAAGTCAAATGGCTTCGTGTGCCATTGAGAAGGTGATTAACTACACCTGATTGAGTTTACAAGTCATTTTTAGGTCGGGTGATTCTGTTTTTGAACTTTTTTTTTTTTCTGACATTTTGGTGTTATATCTTTCACTTAGATATTATACGTTGCATGGGTAAATACAGCTGGATAAAACAAAAACTGTGTCTGTCTTCATTTCAGGCTGCAAATCAACAAAATGTGATTATCTTAAAGGGGGGTGATTGTTTGTTTTCCCTACCCACTGTATCTCTTTCATTGCTATTTATATATTAATCTTGCCTAGTGCATCATTATGCATGTGGTGTTTTGCACAGGTTTTATTTTGTTTTTTTGGGGGTGGGGTGGTTATGTTTTTTTCTTTGCTATAAAATTGTAACCAACCAACATCTTCTTTGTTGACAAAATTAGTAGGCACTTTGGGCAGTCACTCTTTTATATACATTATATTGCCAAAACTATTGGAACCCCTGCCTTTACACGCAAATTAACTTTAATGGCATCCCAGTCTTGGTCCGTAGGGTTCAATATTGAGTTGGCCCACCCTTTGCAGCTATAACAGCTTCAACTCTTCTGGGAAGGCTGTCCACAAGGTTTAGGAGTGTGTCTATGGGAGTGTTTGACCGTTCTTCCAGAAGCGTATTTGTGAGGTCAGGCACTGATGTGGGATGAGAAGGCCTGGCTCGCAGCCTCCACTCTAATTCATCCCAAAGGTGTTTTAATCAGGTTGAGGTCAGGACTAGGTGCAGGCCAGTCAAGTTCCTCCACCCCAAACTGGCTCATCCATGTCTTTATGGACCTTGCTTTGTGCACTGGTGCGCAATTATGTTTGAACAGGAAGGGGCCATCCCAAAACTGGTCCCACAAAGTTGGGAGCATGAAATTGTCCAAAATGTCTTGGTATGCTGACGCCTTAAGAGTTCCCTTCACTGGAACTAATGAGCCAAGGTCAACCCCTGAAAAAAAAAACGCACACCATAACCCCCTCTCCACCTGGTAACTGCCGAACCCAGACTTATCCATCGGATTGCCAGACAGAGAAGTGTGACTGCTCTAGAGTCCAGTGGCGGCGTGCTTTACACCACTGCATCCGGCGCTTTGTATTACTGATGGTGATGTAAGGCTTGGATGCAGCTGCTCGGCCATGGAAGTCCATTCCATGAAGCTCTCTACACTCTGTTGTTGTGCTAATCTGAAGGCCACATGAAGTTTGGAGGTCTTTAGTTATTGACTCTGCAGACAGTTGGCGACTTCTGCGTACTGTGCGCTTCAGCATGTGCTGACCCTGGTCTGTCATTTTACGTGGCCTACCACTTGGTGGCTGAGTTGCTGTTGTCCCCATTTGCTTCCACTTTGTTATAATCCCACTAACAGTTGATCGTGGAATATTTAGTAGCCAGAAAACTTCACAAAGGGACTTATTACACAGGTGACAACCTATCACGGTACCACGCTTGAATTCACTGAGCTCCTGAGAGTAGCCCATTCTTTCACAAATGTTTGTAGAAGCAGTCTGCATGTCTAGGGGCTTGATTTTATACAACTGTGGCCATGGAGGTGATTGGAACATCTTAATCCAATGATTTGGAGGGGTGTCCTAATACTTTTGGCAATATAGTATATTTTCCTTTGAATTATGGCAGCTGTGGTTGTCCATTTTCATTACAATGCATCTCAGCCTTTTAATTATTTGTTCATTAATCAGGATGTATAGATTGCTTTTCATTATTTGCTTACCGCTATTTTGCTTTTCGCATAGGTGTGTCCTGGGTAACACTACTATTCTGGCAGAATTCGCTGGTGAAGAAGAAGTAAACCGTTTCTTGGCACAAGGGCAACCTATGCCCCCGACTTCCAGTTGGCAGTCTAACACTGGGAATAGTCAGCCCCGGCTGGGTGGCAACGGGGGCTCACACACCATGGTTCGCAATGATGCTGCTCACTGGAATCCTCCTTGTTTGAGTGCCAAGGGAGGCAATGATCTTCTGTGGGGTGGAGTCCCGCAGTATTCCAGCAGCTTGTGGGGCCCACCTGGATCAGATGATGCCAGGATAATTCGCAGTCCAACACCTCTCAATACTCTGTTACCAGGAGATTTGCTGAGCGGGGAATCCATTTGAAAGAAAATTGGACATAGGTCCTATAAATTTATTAATCATCAGCACTAAAAGAAAAACTTCAAGACAAATAATATCCAATCTTTCCAGTCCATGATCTGTGAGGAATTCAGCTTCTTCAGGCCCCATGTCTTCTCTCCATGCAGTATCTTTTCCTGGTCATCCTCCCTACTGCACCCTTGAGAACTGTTTCAAGTAACAGTATGGGATTGTGGGAGGGATGGGAAAGGAAGGGTTGAGGAGAGAGGCGAAGAGTCACTTAGTAGACGTGGTCAAGCTTTTTTTATGTTTTTAAAGTGTTCAAAGAGTTAAAAGAAAAAAGAAAAAAAAAAATGATCAACGCTGCTTCTGCTGGGACTAGAACGCAAGGGCACTTTCATTTGACAGGAATGAAGAGGGTTAGTTTGGGGGCAAGGGGAATAGGGGATGGGAGTAAAAAAAAAAAAGCCTATTTTGAAATAAGCCTTGGACTTATATGCACATCAGACAGAGCCTATCAAATGGGGAGCAGCAGCAAGCTCTGCGTATTCCGGCAGTTCTGTATACGCACTTAGGTGGATTAGTATTCATACAGAAAGCAAGGAAGGATGGCTCTAGTTTGATTACCCCATGGATCTGCCTATGCACATAACTTTTTCCAGAGCCTCTGCTCCTGTCATAGTTCCTTTATTTCCATTTTTCTTTTCTTTTCTTTTTTTTGCTATCTTTTCTAAATATCTGGATCCCTGCAAAACACTCAGAAGAATCATATCAGCTGTTAGATATACTTGAAAACAGCGGATCTACACCATATAATGGGATATTATCCGGGAATTCGGCTTGTACCCAACCCTGATTGTGCAAGTTTTATGCAATTGCAGAGAGACGCATCAAATTGTATCCATAGGGAAGAGGCAGAAGTATAAAAAATGCACGCACAGAAAAATTAATACCGAAACAAGTCTTTCCTTTTTCTAATAACTCCTTTATGCCTTTACAACCATTTGAAGTCCATCCCTGTGCACATACACAGAAACAGACATTTATCTCTTACTTTAAAGTACCTTACTTCCTTTTTATTACATTTTGTCCTCTTTTTAACTTTGCACTGAAGTTTTAACTCCTCATCCAGACCTTGCAGTTGACCCAACTGAATAGAAAATTGAAAGAAATGTATGAAGAGAGGGAGTGCTAACACGTATCTATGTTTACTCAAGGACTTATTTGTGAAGAAAAAAAAACATTTACCTTGTGCTTATGTCTGAAGAAAAAAAAAAAGAAAACTTACAAATGTTTGTCTACCTTTCCATTGATTCATCATTGGGAAGTAATGCATATTACTGGAGACTTGCATTTATTTGTGGTAGCTTGCTGTAGCTAATGGACTATAAAAGCTGGGCGGTCGCCACAAGCAGAACCCATAAGGCAACACTGCATCTTATGCAGGTTTTGAACTGCATCTAATAGCAGATGCCAGTCTTGGCTCTAACCTGTTTACAAAACTTTTTATTTCGAAATCTTCTGTTTTTCTGCTTTTCTCCAAAAATAAGTAAAATGAAAAAGTAAAAAAAAAAAAACAGCAAAACTATAAAAAAAAAAAACTGAAAAAATCTTCCATCGAAATTAAAAAAAAAAAAAAATAAAAAAAAAAATCTATTTTCAAATTTTAAATAGAAATTCCTTTACACCTCGGGGAAAGTACCAGTGTTTTATTAAAGAATAACTTTAGCCATTGTTGTGCAACATTTTTATTTTTTTTTTCCCTTTTTTTATATTTTACATTTTTGTCAAACATTTCTTTTCATCGGTAAGCGAAAATTAAAAAATATTTTTTTTTTAAGTCACAATCTTGCACATCGTGGATATCTTTCTCAGGAAAATTTGACATTTCCAGAGGAGTAGAACGCCACACAACCATTTCATTGTATTTTTATGAAAAATAAAAAAATAAAAAAAAAAAAAAAAAACTGAAAAGAGATTATTCAACTCCAGGCACTGAAAACTTAAGGGGGAAGAACTGAAAACGTAACAGAGGAAGACAAACAATTCCTGTTTGTAGCAGTTACATATTTACCAAATAATGGACTTGAAATGTTTCAAGAGTGCTTTATGTTATACAAAAAAAAAAAAAGAAAAAAAAGAAATATTGCTTTATGTTGAAACACAAACCGTGATTTTCCTGGGTCTCTGTTAAGGAAATAAAATAGAACAAGATACCTTTCTGCAAGCTGATGGGATAAACATTGTTCAGACAGACATGACCTGTAACTTCAAAGAATTTGTATATTTCCTGTTCCTTCTTGACTCTTTGGGGGTGCATCCTGGTCTTACTGAAATAAGAGGGCAGGATAGACTTGAAGGGGGGATAGGTATTGAAGTTTTATCACATGTGTGGGTTGGATCTCTGCTTCAGCTGGTGTCAGACCTCTCTGCTAGAATGGCCCATGAATTGTTCTGCCTTGTGGGTTGTTGCAGCAGGGATGGTTTTAAATGCCTTCAGTACCAGCTGGGCCTCAATCCATTGAGGTACTGGAGCAAATTTTTTTTGGATCCTGATCTATGCACAAGCCAAGTCTGAGACAGGAGCTACAATTCGCTTTGGTTTATTTGGTTTTTGAAACGAGAATAATTTTTTTTTCCTTTACAAATATAAGAACGCCCTTTTCTCGCTCTTCTGGCAAAGCAGACAGGGGGAATTACTTCAGACAGTACGACCTGTGTATTTGAACTCCAGTTTCTGTGTGTTGCGGGGAGGGGTCTTTTAATCAATAATATTTTATGTGTTATTTCATAATGCTACCTCTGTCTGCCATACACTGCCCTTGGATGGGCAGGAAAACAGACTGTGACATGGGAGGGCACAGCCCCTCTTTCATCTTCAGAGTTAGAATTTGTCTGTTACAGGCACTGGGACAATCCTTAATATTTGGGCACCCCAAGCGGGTCATTGGTTTTGTGTTTAGTTTTTTTTTTTTTTAACTTGGCTGTCTGAGTGACCAGTAACACATGTGCATTATGTTGCTGATATTTCTAGCACATAGCCGTGCGCTTTTTTTTTTTTGCTTTTCTCTTTTTTTTTTGGCACGCCGGATGGAGGAACAGTTATAAAAGGTTTACAAACACAATAAGAGTAGAGACTGACAAAGTTTCTTTCTGTGAAGAATGTTGTTTTCATTCACTTCTTTTGGATGCAAAATTGTCCCAAAGATATATAAAAAAAAAAAGGAAACAATTCTGCTCAAATTTTTTTGCCCTTTAACTCTAGCTGCAAAAAAGGGTTAATTGTCAATACACATGTTCTACTGTACAGGGCAGGCAGCAAGATGTAAGCACACCAGGGGCTGTGCACCATACTGATTGTGTAGGAGCAAATACAAAAATGTGACATCAACCTGCAGTTCCTCTCTAATCTGCAAATGTCTGCAGGAATTCTTTAGGAAAAACAGTAAACTAGATTTTTTTTTTTCTATGCTCTACTCTGGTAAGAGCAGGTGTTGTAAAGCTATCCATTTTCTGGCAGAGTGTTCTACAAGAGTGTTTCTCCAGTCCTTGGTGGCCATAGACTAGTGCTCATGTTCCAGATCTCTTTACAGAAGAGGCCATGTAGGTAACAATAAACAATCACAGATTTGATTGTTTAAATGTTCATGTAAAAGAAGATTGCGCAACACATTGAAATTCAGTTTGGTCAAAACTAATTTTTTTCGAATGTTCTTTTTTTTTTTTTTTATTGGAAAAAAAATTTGTTTCTTGAATAAATCGCCACATAAGAGGGTTGTTATACCTCTTAGTTTATGGAAGATAGGATTTGGAATATCTGTTATATGTTACATAGGTGAGCTTTTTGTAATCTGTTACCTATTATCAATATTGAAAATTACCTATTTGTTTTTGGAAGATGAGCATTATTGTCACCCGCCAGGGAATGGATTTAAAAACTCTGACTTACAACTTTGCTGTTAGATTGCCTCCTGACAGGAGAGATGTTAAATAGCACTTTGTCATGTAGTATGGGGAGTAAAAAAAATAAAGAATGCAAAAATGCCACTTCACAGCGATTCCCCCTTCAGAAGAGTACGTGGTTTGACACCTTCAGATGCTCATAGAGCTTTATATGATACTTCTTGCTGAATGGGGGAGAGGTCTGTATGTAGTCAACATATGAACATTTCTTCCATGTGAAAAGATTTCTATAAATATATATATATAAAGAATATATATATATATATGATATTGAAGGACACAGGCATCTCTCCAAATATGCTATTGAATAAAATGTGTTTTTGTGGTGTGTGTTTTTTTATTTTGTTTTTATTATGTTGGCATTTTACGATGTCTGAAACTAAAATTTAAGGACAAGAAAATGTTGTGGCTTATGTTTTTTTTTTCTCTCCTAGAATGTGTTTGTTAATGAATTGCACCAAAAGACGCTTTGAAAAATGTTAAAGCTTCTTTAAAACTTAATAAACTGCGGTTTTGTTTGTATTTGCCTGTTGGAATATGATGTGCTGTAGAGCATATTAAGAGCCTTGTGATCAGTTTGTAGGGAATCTGTCACCCTGGATATGGGCAATGTTGGGGCTATGAATACAAAACAATGAAGTGATCATAAGGCTTTTTTCACAAATCCTGAGACCATTTTTATTACATCTCTAGTGAGATTTTTTAAATATAACTATAAACCAACAGCTTGTTCACACCTTATTATTTTTGGTAATTATTGGAAGTCTTGACATTTCACAGATTTTTTTATGCCCCACCTATCACTGGCCCAATTTCTAATCAAGAGTCCCTATTGTGAAGAACAACTCTGCTGATAAGGTGTGTTGGAGAAGTCAATGCTACAGACTACATGTACATCTACACAGACTTTATACACATGAACTGCCACACAGCAAATGTGGAATGCACTATTCACTTGACCTAGCATGCAAATGTTTATAGTATACCCCATTGGCATTTTTTCTTTTCTTGTAGAACAGTACAAATCCCCTTTCTCTTGATTCCAGTGATTGCATCATGCGACTCTGCCCAGCCTTTATAATAAAGACATTTGTGCCAGCTCCTCTTAGTACGGATGCATACCACAGCTTAATTCATTCCTAAGAGGGAGCCATATTCCACAAATGGAGGGAGAGAATCCGTCAGGGAATGTTGTACAGAAAAAGGCTGATTGGCACCAGACAAAGCCACAAAGCGAGCATTGCTGGATTGTAGAGGGGGGCTTAGAGGTGTTGGGTTGCTGATTGCTTTACGATAGTGATCATATACCAGCTATTATCTTCACCCATGGTCTTCAGTACTTTGAGTTTCTAACTCTGAACAAGTATATCAATCAGGAAAGCCAGGTCACAGAGTGGAAGTAATAAAAAAAAAAAAAAAAAAAAAGGTTAGCATAGCTTCTTGAGGACTAGCATTTTCAACAGATGTATCAAGTTGTAGCAGCCTCCAGGTTTCTCAGTTGACAGGTTTCCTTTAACGTCTATTAAATAAATACACATTTTTGATCTATAGAATGGGATGTCCTATTTTAAATTGGACCTAAAACCTAATTTAACTATGATCTATTTTATATCCTGCTACCCTCCTGCCCACTAAGTTGATAAGGGGTTCACACTAGCAATCACACTGGATTGTGCTGCATGTTCCTGTGTGATTCACATGCAGTTCAGTCGAGAGCAATTTGAGCCTATTCCTTTTGAATGGGCTCATATCAGACTGCACCACACCAAAAGTAGTGCATGCATTGCTTTTCAAAACGCACTGCAACCGGGGGGTACTTCTGTACCTTCCATAAAGGATGCAGAATACATGGCCCAGGCTCCTTCGGAAACATATTTTTCTGTTGAAAGGCAACATTCAGGCAGAGGCATGCAAACAGAGGCTCAGACTTAATAAAGCAAATACTGTTCTTTGACAGATAACACATGTACCGCCTGTGCTCAGATGCCTTGAATTGCAGCTTTTATTATCAGCTTAGGTGTTGTATGGTAAGGTTTAGGCTCGGCTTAGGTCCACTTTTTTTCTGCTTCTATGCAAATAGCTGTAAATTAACACTTGCACAAATACCTCATGTTTTGATTTTTACCCTGAAAATATTTTGTAATAAGTATGTCCAATGTTTGACAACCCTAGGGTTGCATCCCAAGACAGAAGAACCATTAAGTACATTCTGTGTGCAAAACAACTAAACAGGAGCCAGAACATGTTTAGGTAAAAAGCAACTATTGCTGCTTCCACTTAAAGAATAAGTTCACCTTTTGGACAAAAATAATAAACATACATTTTGCTGCGGGTGAAAACTGCATTTATTATTTTTGTCCAAAGGAGCCTAGAAAGCATTGAACCAGCAATCAGTAGATCGCTGATGCCATGCAGGTCTCCTGCAGACCTATCAGAATATCTGCTTGATGTACAGCCAAGAAGATATTCTGACAGGAAGCGTCAATGAACTACCACAGCACTGTGGCTGTCAGGACTTGTAGTTCATTCATTCACGGAAGACTGTGAATGAATGACGCGGCCATGTGGGCAAAACCCCGCACGGCCGTGCTATTTTCAAATCTGACAGTTCAGGTAAACTTCTCCCCGTACTATCTGTCAGAGAGGGGGGGGGGGGGGGGCGGGTGGGCGGCTGCAGCTATGGGAACATGTTACACGTTCTACCCTAAAAACTGGTGGAACATGTTCCCAAAGGTGAACTTATCCTTTAAGGTGCTAGTATATGTAAGAAATATTCTTATAACTCAGCCCTTTTTGGTCAAATCAGGGAATGTTTGTGAAGCCAGAATTTGTTTTCTTAGGTTAAAGCTGACCATATATGAGTAGGTTTTTTTTTTTCCTTTATCCAGTGAGCTTAAAGAAAAAAAACCTAACATGTTTCTCCATCCAAACAAACTAGGTGGATGGAGGAATCTCAGACCTCCACCTGTCCCAGGACATTGGTTTCTGGAAGTGGAACTCACTGCTGTCCAAATACATAGATCAGAGGTTGCATCCACTGATCAACAAGTTTTCCAGCATGTCTCTTCAACAGAAATCAATCAGGGAGGGTCACAGACTGATCGAACATTTGGGTGGTCCCTGATGAACTGCCTGAATTTCAATCTGTATATTGCCAGCTTTATGTGAAGCGGGCAATGATTGGCAACCCTTTTTTTTTTTTTTTTTTCGATCTCTGTACCCATTGCTGAAGATTTCCTCTTGTTGCCCTGGTAACTATTGTCACTGGGACTGAAAGAGAGGGAAGGATATGAGAGATCTATCCCACTGTTTTAAATAAGTAAATAAATAACCAAATGTTACTATTTTCTATCAGTTGATATGTGAAAAGGTTATTCAAGGTTGCCACACCTTTAAGAATTTTTCATATGCGTCAGTTAAGAGAGACATTCATTTCTCATTCACTGAAAGTTCAACATTGGAGTCTAAAACCAGCCATAGATGGTTGCAGGAAAGAAAAGTGCTTGATTCTCCCATCACCACAGTCAGTGTTGATGGGGGGAATCCCTCCCTGCAGAGCCGTTATGTTCTCTTGGCAGGAAGAGCCATCCCCAGCCGGAAGAACACACCGATTACTGCTAGCAATAATCACATGTAATATCTGATAGGCTCGTTGTACCTAAGTTGATCAATGAACTTGGGAACATTCAGCCTTGCCCATACGTGGTTTGAATCTCGGCGGGGCCATGCTGAACAAGCCGAGATTCAAAGTGTCTATGGCCAGCTTTACAACCACTGGCAATTATTTTAGATGCTTCAAAGATGTGCATAACAAGGGGTTTTTTTCCCTCTGGAAAAGTGTTGGGATAGCTTTATTAAGTAATGCATACAATGGATTTTTTCCAGTCTACCAGTTATGTGCATTGGGCTGGGTGTGGAACCAACTTCTAAAGTAGGTGGGTGGGTAAGAATATACACTGATCAAAAACAAAATTAAAGGAACACTTTTTAATAAGAGTATAGCATCAAGTCAATTAAACTCCTGGGATATTGATCTGGTGAGTCAAGTAGCAGAGGGGGTTGTTAATCGTTTTCAGTTGGTTTGGTCTTAATTAAATTAACAGGTGCACTAGATGGGCAACAATGAGATGACCCACCCCAAAACAGGAATGGTTTTACAGGTGGAAGCTACTGACATTTTTTCTCCTAATCATCTTTTTTTACTTTGTTTTTTTTTTAAGTAGTTTTGTATTTGGCTAGAGTCTGTCACTACTGGTAGCATGAGGTGATACCTGGACCTTACAGAGGTTGCACAAGCAGTCCAACTCCTCCGAGATGGCACATTAATACGTGCCATTGCAAGAAGGTTTGTGGTGTCTCCTAGCACAGTCTCAAGAGCATGGAGGAGATTCCAGGAGACAGGCAGTTACTCTAGGAGAGCTGGACAGGGCCACAGAAGGTTCTTAACCCATCAGCAGGACCGGTATCTGCTCCTTTGTGCAAGGAGTAACAGGATGAGTACAGCCAGAACCTTACAAAAATGACCTCCAGCAGGCCACTGACCAAACAATCAGAAACACTTCATGAGGGTGGCCTGAGGGTCCAACGTCCTCTAGTGGGCCCTGTGCTCACTGCCCGGCACCATGGAGCTTAATTGGCATTTGCCATTGAGCACCTGAATTGGCAGGTCCGCCACTGGCACCCTGTGCTTTTCACAGATGAGCAGGTTCACCCTGAGCACATGTGACAGACGTGAAAGGGTCTGGAGAAGCTGTGAAGAATGTTATGCACCCTCTAACATTGTTCAGTTTGACCGTTTTTGATGGTGGGTCTGATGGTCGGGGGAGGCATATCCATGGAGGGACACAGAGACCTCTACAGGCTAGACAATGGCACCCTGACTGCCATTAGGTATCGGGATGAAATCCTTGGACCCACTGTCAGACCCTGCGTTGGTGCAGTTGGCCCTGGGTTCCTCCTGGTGCACGACACCCTGCCTCATGTGGCGAGAGTATGCACGAAGTACCTATAGGATGAAGAAATTGATACCATTGAACGGCCCCCGCGCTCACCTGACCTAATGCTAATAGAACACCTCTGGGATATAATGTTTGGGTCCATTTGACACTGCCAGGTTGCACCTCAGACTGTCCAGGAGCTCAGTGATGCCCTGGTCCAGATCTGGGAGGAAATACCCCAGGACACCATCCTTCATCTTATTAGGAGCATGCCCTGATGTCAGGCATGCATACAGGCACGTGGGGGCCATACAAACTACTGAGCACCATTTTGAGTTGTTGCAATGAAATTTCAGCGAAATGGACTAGCCTGCTGCATAATTTTTACACTTTGATTTTTGGGGTATCTGAATTCAGTCCTTTTCATTTCCATCAAACAATGGGGCATCCTTACATTCCTAACACATTACCCAGTCCATATCAGTATAGATATCCAGCATGATATTTTTCCCCATCGAGACTTGTGTTTTCAAAGTGTCCCTTTAATATTTTTTTTGAGCAGTGTATATAGTCAGACTCACAAGAGTAGAACCACCTTTCAAGGACTGCATAGAAGTTTAAGAGTTAATACATTTCTAGATCTTTTTGCAGTTGCATTCCAAAATGTCTTGCCAGTCCTCTGAGTCCAAAGTTAATCTTCATTCTGTCTGCCATTTAATTTGGTATGGTGCTAGATTGGATTTACTGGAAGACCTAATAGATGCATGAAGTAAAGTGGAGTTCCAGTCTCTTAGGCACTTTTCTACAAAAGCACCTCCGTGATTCTCTTCAGTTGCAGTATATAATTAGGACAGTGTTCTAAGTGCATGTCGTTTTCTTACTTGTAAATGTGACATTCCTCAACAGGATCCTGGTAGGTAGGCAGGCAGCGGCCATTACTAGTGTGGGCATCTGAAGCCAGCTCCAACTTTCTTCCGGATTCGGGGTAGCTGGCTACCCAGCATGCACCTCCTGATCTCGGTTTGCGCTGTAAGGACACAGGACGGCATACTGTTGTTTGTAGGTTGCTATATCAATGGAGGCGGGGATGGATGACCCCGCCCCGTTGTGGCAACCTGTCAATCATTCCTCCTGATAACATCCCTTCCGGTCAAGAAATACCACTAGACTTCACCATTAGGCTTCCCAAAGACCTGGAAAAACCAATGGCGATTTAGCAAGAGTCCTAGGGAATCGCCTAATGACGAAATTACCTTTTTCCGGACTGAAAATGCAGAATACTGACAGCAAAAAAAGGTATTTAGAAATCAATAAATTAAAAAAAAATATCCCATGACAGACTGTTCTGCGGGTGGGCATTGTGTGGCAAGGATCATGAAAAAAAGGGTGGAACTACGATTTAAGGATTTAAGTTCCAAGAAGTGTGGGTCATTGCAGCTAAATTGCTCAAAAGTAGTTAGTTTGAGAGGGGAGGAGTTGCTCTTCAGTAATGATGTATTTGAAGGTATTGGAAAGGTTTCTGCAGTTGTGTAATAGTTGAAAGGATTTGCTCCCAGTAAGTGGTAATATACACTCACCGGCCACTTTATTAGGTACACCTGTTCAACTGTTTGGTAACACAAACTAATCACTAAACTAATCAGCCAATCACATGGCAGAAACTCAGTGCATTTAGACAGGTGGACCCAAACATGATATCCCAGAGGTGAATATGACTTGCTGAAGTTCAAACCAAGCATCAGAATGGGGATTTAAGTGACTTTTAAAGTGGCATGGTTGTTGATGCCAAATGGGCTGGTCTGAGTTTTTCAAAAACTGCTAATCCACTGGGATTTTCATGCACAACCATCTCTAGAATTTATAGAGAATGATTCAAAAAAGAGAAAATATCTAGTGAGCTGCAGTTGTGTGGACAAAAATGCCTTGTTAATGTCAGAGGTCGGTGGAGAATGGGCAGACTGGTTCGAGATGATGGAAAGGTAACAGAAACTGTCAATATGGACCAAAATCTCTGAGGAATGTTTCCAACACCTTGTTAAATCTATGCCACGAATAATTAAGGTAGTTCTGATGGCAAAAGGGGGCCCAACCTAGTACTAGCTAGGTGTATGTAATAAAGAGGCCAGTGAGTGTAGAATATATGTCTTTGAAGCCATGTTTGGACCACCAACTAAATGAGATGGGGTTTTCAAATCCTGGAGATAAAATGGGACTACAAGTTCTTTCCAAAAAGGGTAGATGGGGGGGAAGCATTTTCTAAATTTTCAGATTGTCAATAGAACATATGTAGTGTGTAAAATAGTGTCATCTCCATCCCATAAGTTATGAAATGTGTTAATAGATTATCAAAAATCAGTGATGCAAACATACAAGGAAGTATGGAATGTAGGAAGTGAGATCATTTGCAGTCTTATCACAGAAGATATTAGGGATAGATCTACATGCTTTGGGTGTGCCCGGTAGCCGGGTGGTACATTTGGGCTGTATTAAATGTTTAAATTCTGGAAGCTTATATTGGTAAATAAAGTGAGAATAGGCTGGACAAGAAGAGGATGATCCAAAACATAACTCTGGAGAAAGTAAAAGTTTAAAGGAAAACTGTACTTTGTATGAGAAATATGGAGGCTGTCTTTGCCTCAAAAAATGCTACAGTGCCTTGAAAAAGTATTCATACCCCTTGACATTTTCCACATTTTGTCATGTTACAACCAAAAATGTAAATGTATTATATTGGGATATTATGTGATAGACCAACACAAAGTGGCACATAACTGTAAAATGGAAGGAAAATTATAAATGGTTTCAAAATTGTTTACAATTAAATATCTGAAAAAAGTGTGGCGTGAATTTGTATTCAGCGCCCTTTACTCTGATACCCCTAACTCATGGAAGCAATTGCCTTCAGAAGTCACCTAATTAGTAAATAGAGTCCACCTGTGTGTAATTTAATCTTAGTATAAATACAGCTGTTCTGTGATGCCCTCGAAGGTTTGTTAGAGAACAGCATCATGAAGGCCAAAGAACACACCGGACAAGTCAAGGACAAATTTAAAACAGGGATAGGTTATAAAAAAAATATCCCAAGCTCTGACCATCTCATGTAGCACTGTTCAATCCATCATCTGAAAATGGTAAGAGTGGCACAACTGCAAACCTACCAATACATGGCTGTCCACCTAAATTGACAGGCTGGGCAAGGAGAGCATTTATCAGAGAAGCAGCCAAGAGGCCCACGGTAACTTTGGAGGAGCTGCAGAGAGTCACAGCTCAGGTAGGAGAATCTGTCCACAGGACAACTATTAGTCATGCACTCCACAAATCTGGCCTTATGGTAGAGTGGCACCAAGAAGCCATTGTTGAAAGAAATCCATATAAAGTCCCTTTTGCAGTTTGGAAGAAGCCATGTGGGGGACAGCAAACGTGGAAGAAGGTGCTCTGGTTAGATGAGACCAAAATTTAACTTTTTGGCCTAAATGCAAAGCTCTATGTGTGGTGGAAAATTAACACTGCACATCACCCTGAACACACCATCCCCACCGTGAAACGTGGTGACAGTATCATGTGGGGATGCTTTTCTTCAGCAGGGACAAGGAAGCTGATCAGAGTTGATGGGAAGATGGATGGAGCCAAATACAGGGCAATCTTAGAAGAAAATCTGTTAGAGTCTGCAAAAGGCTTGAGACTGGGGCGGTGGTTCACATTCCAGCAGGACAACGACCCTAAACATACAGCCAGGGCTACAATGGAATGATTTAGATCAAAGCATATTCATGTGTTAGAATGGCCCAGTCAAAGTCCAGACCTAAATCTAATTGAGAATCTGTGGCAAGACATGAAAATTGCTGTTCACAGACACTCTCCATCCAATCTGGCAGAGCTTGAGCTATTTTGCAAAGAAGAATGGGCAAAAGTTCACTCTCTAGATGTGCAAAGCTGGTAGAGACATCCCCAAAAACACTTGCAGCTGTAATTGCAGAGAAAGGTGGTTCTACAGAGTATTGACTCAGGGGGGCTGAATACAAATGCACACTTTTTAGATAATTATTTGTAAAAAATTCTGAAAACCATTTATCATTTTCCTTCCACTTCACAATTATGTGCCACTTTTTTAGGTGTTGATCTATCACATAAAAATCCCAATACATTTACTTTTTGGTTGTAACATGACAAAATATGGAAAATTTCAAGGGGTATGAATACGTTTTCAAGGCACTGTATATTCCCGATTGTCACTGGTTTGTGTGTTTTGAGTCTGTAACCAGAACCAAGCATTCAGCAAGTGAAGTCAACTCTTGAGCTGCCTTCTTTTTCTGGTCATTGACACGAAAAGTATTAAAGATTTGCATGACATCTGGCCAGTAGCATTTTCATCAGAAGAGGTCAAAAGTGTTGGTTTGCATGTTTTGGCAAAGGTTTCCTTTAGGCTAGCTAGCTTGTGGTAATTTACGTTACTACATTTACAGACCATGATTTCACTGACCATTTTTTGCACATCCTATTACTGTGTACAGTGCCTTGAAAAAGTATTCATACCCCTTGAAATTTTCCACATTTTGTCATGTTATAACCAAAAACGTAAATGTATTTTATTGGGATTTTATGTGATAGCCCAACACAAAGTGACACATAATTGTGAAGTGGAAGGAAAATGATAAATGGTTTTCACCATTTTTTACAAATATCTGAAAAGTGTGGCGTGCATTTGTATTCAGCCCCCTTTACGCTGATGCCCCTAACTAAAATCTAGTGCAATATGTTTTTGGTTGTACTATGAGAAAATGTGGATAATTTCAAGGGGTATGAATACTTTTTAAAGGCACTGTATTTCTCCATCTTTAAATTCATCCAGTCATAATTTTGCTTTGACCTTTGCATCAACAAGGATTTCTATATGGGGCTAAGCAGTATGGGAGTCTTTTTACTATGCCCTAAATAGCTTTCCTGTAAATGTTCCGCTAATGCCTCTTCCATAAATGTCCATTCTTTAAAAATACACCTTAGTGTCCCTTTAGGGATGGATGACAATTCTGTCCTTAGGTCATGGACCTCTTCTCCATTTGAGAAGTTTTTTTCCTTTTTAACCATTCTTTTTTCTTTCCGACACTCCTATCAATATCTTAACTGTGAGGGTCTGGCCTGTAATGTTTGAATTGGGCACTGACCATGAATAGGTCACCTTGGCACAAAGTACAGTATGTGCAGTTATTTGCAGGGTGCTATACAGGTCCAGGGCCATGATTCACAAACTCTGAAGACCCCTTTGGGGGTAGTTTAACTCTTGGGTTCTGTTATATGGCTCACTCTTCTCTATGACAGAACACCCTAGATATCAGCTCTTTGATTCACTTCACCCTTTAGTGTAGAATTTCTGATCTGGTGCCTAGTAGCCTCCACCAGCCTATCACATTTCCCCAGTGACACTATAGGTTATGCTTAGTTCCCTTGTACATGATATCACATGTTTATACTCTCCACTCCTGTTGCGTACTGTAGATTCCCCACAAAGCTCCATGCAATACGCTACCTATGCTTCTCCCCAAGGCCTCACTCAGTGTTCCATGACTTCTCAGGCCAGGTCCCTAGGATGCCCTGTACTGCAACTGGACCAAAGTTGGGGTAGTGACCCCTAGGGGAGGGATAGGCTCCTTCACTACTGGGGACCTCCATCACCCATGCTAAGTCACCTCCATTTTCTGGTCAACTGGCTGCTATCCATACTTAGACACTTGTAATTCATACACCGGCAACACAACCCTGTAAACATCTACTGCATCTTCTCCTTGTATTATCTCTCTATTTGATGTGACTATATTGAGTGATACACCATGCATGCACCCCTTTGTGTGTGCGTCCTTGGATAACTGCAGACCAGGTACAAATTGGTAAACAACCAAACTCTTGTTTTACGAAGATGTGCTTCAAATACAGCTTCATGTTCCATCACAATTCCCATAGACATTGTTACAGCATATAGTAACATCTCTCTAGCCTGGGTGCTTCCTGGTACCCCAGCCCGCCAATAGGTCCATACCTTTTGGAGTGCAACTATTAGTTCAGTGGAAGCACAAAGCCTGTGCACTGGATCCCACCAAGGAGCTGAAGAAATATAAAAGTCCAATTACATACCTCTCACAGGTTCTGTCCCTTTTCAGTTTATGGACCCACCGACTTCTCAATCCTGTCCCCCTGTATTTATATGCCACCAGAAGAGGAGGCACTATGAACAGCAGGAAGTTAGACCAGAAGCAACATTATACCCTTCCTAGCCAGGAGGCTCCATGACTCCACACAGTTACACAATGTAAACAGCTGGAAGCATGAAATGCATTGCACAACAAGGAACATTACACAAAAGATAACAATTAGGCACCTGCCTACATGTAGGATGCCCAGAAAAAAATACCAACAGCATGAAGCCAAGGATGCCAATTATCTACTTTTTAAAGAGGTACTAATACCTGAGCTCCCTCTCGATCCAGTGCACTGGAGTTTTGACTATCCCAGGATTCCCTCTTCTCATTGGCTGAGATAGAAGGGGGAACTATTGACTCTCACTGCTGTCCATCACAGCCAGTGAGCCAAGGAGAAGAGAGAGGGAGCGTGACCGAGTCGCACCTCCATGTGTGAATGGACACACAGAGCAGTGGGTGCCCCCATAGCAAGCTGCTTGCTGTAGGGGCACCCGACAGGAGGGAGGGGCCAGGAGTGCCCTGAGACCTGAAAAGAGGAGGATTGGTGCTACTCTGTGCAAAACCACTGCACACAGCAGGTAAGTATACACATGTTTGTTATTTTTTTCTTTAAAAATTACTTTAAGGTAAAAAAAACATGAACTGTTGCTCCTCAACCCTAAACATTTACCTGTCTCCTCTCCCTGCTCATGCACTGTCCTAGCTGCAGCACTACTCTCCCTGATCGCCACCATTACTACTTAAGAAAAAAAAATTACAATATATATACCGCCATTTGTAAACGCTAAAACGTTCACGTAAACCATTTAATTTACACGTATTGGCATTTTTTTAGCGAGGACATGGAGCAGAATACATTTTGGCCTAAATTTATGACGAAATTTGATTTTTTTAATTTGTTGACTGGATATGTTTTATAGCAAAAATTAAAAATATAGTTTTTTTCTCAAACTTGTCGGTCTTTTTTATAGCGCAAAAAAAAAAAACCGCACAGGCGATCAAATACCACTAAAAGAAAGCTCAATTCGTGGGGAAAAAAGGACGTAAATTTCACTTAGATGCAGCAAATTGCATGACCGCGCAATTGTCAGTTAAAGTAACGCAGCGCCATAACGCAAAAAATGGCCTGGTCAGGAAGGGGGGTAAATCCTCAGGAGGGCAAGTGGTTAAAGAGTAACTCCACTTTTGCTTACAAAAAAACACTCCCCCCTGGGTGATCTCTGTACATTGCAGGGATTTTAACAAACATTGTTGCAGATTTCTACCTTTTGTTATTCTGAAGTAATAGCTGTGTGTCTGTGTCCATATGCTGAGTGAATCTGTATGGGAGTGGTTTTATAATGATCAACCCACTGCTGCACTTGCAGGGTTCTAATAAGGAAAGTGACAGGGTCTGCATCCCTTTACATGGGATTTCCTCTTATTTATTATACTGTAGGTACTTATATAGTGCCGTCAATTTTACGCAGTGCTTTACATATATATTGTACATTCACATCAGTCCCTAACCCTCAAGGAGCATACAATCTAAGGTCCCTAACACACATTCATACACATACTAGGCCAATTTAGACAGGAGCCAATTCACCTACCAGCATGTCTTTGGAGTGTGGGAGGAAACCAGAGTACCCGGAGGAAACCCACACAGGCAGAACATGCAAGCTCCAGGCAGGTGGTGCTGTGGCTGGGATTCGAACCAACGACCCTAGTACTGCCAGGCAGAAGTGCTAACCATTTAGCCACTGTGCTGCCCCAACCCTTGGGAGTATCTCACCAAAAACAACATTTTAGTTGCAGGGGATGCTCAACATCTGACTTTATCTTAGTGCAGACTTCTCAGAAATCAGTGAGCCAATCACACAAGCAATTGTATATGCTGTTTTTTTCCGCCCATGATGGTGGAGTTACCCTTTTATAAGTTCTGGTCTATGTTTGTGAGCGCTAGAGCCAAGGGACCCTACACAGTACGTGACATAATGTCATATCTGATGATTACCATGAACAAAAGTTTTCGTTTTCATTTTAAACCCACAACTGTGTCAGAAGCATGATCTAATCATGGGCTCATGCAGCAAGCAAAGCAGAGTAGACTTGGAGATGTCCCTTTGGTCTTGTTCATATACAGGTGAAACTCAAAAAATTAGAATATCGTGCAAAAGTTCATTTATTTCAGTAATGCAACTTAAAAGGTGAAACTAATATATGAGATAGACTCATTACATGCAAAGCAAGATAGTTAAAGCTGTGATTTGTCATAATTGTGATGATTATGGCTTACAGCTCATGAAAACCCCAAATCCACAATCTCAGAAAATTAGAATATTGTGAAAAGGTGCAATATTCTAGGCTCAAAGTGTCCCACTCTAATCAGCTAATTAAGCCATAACACCTGCAAAGGGTTCCTGAGCCTTTAAATGGTCTCTCAGTCTGGTTCAGTAGGAATCACAATCATGGTAAAGACTGCTGACCTGACAGTTGTGCAGAAAACCATCATTGACACCCTCCATAAGGAGGGAAAGCCTCAAAAGGTAATTGCAAAAGAAGTTGGATGTTCCCAAAGTGCTGTATCAAAGCACATTAATAAAAAGTTATGTGGAAGGGAAAAGTGTGGAAGAAAAAGTGCACAAGCAGCAGGGATGATGGCAGCCTGGAGAGGATTGTCAGGAAAAGGCCATTCAAAAGTGTTGGGGACTTTCACAAGGAGTGGACTGAGGCTGGAGTCAGTGCATCAAGAGTTTCACCTGTAGGTGCTGAGGCCTTAGACTGGCCATACATTATTCAATTTTCTTGAGAGTTTTGTATTATATTTACCGAATACCATATACTGTGAGGTCAAACCTAAACAACACTTTCAATTGTATCCAATTAGGCAGGCCCTTGCACTACATAGTTGAAGGTAAATCTGAAGGAAATTCAGCAGAAATTGGACAGAAATTTGTATAGTGTATGGGCCAGCCTTACCCCTGGTTCATACCAATGTGGTTTTTTAGTGCTTTCTGCAGAAACGCACTACAGTCCATTTAACATGGTTTCCTATGGAACATGTTCACATCTATGCTTTTTTGAGCTGTTGTGTTTTTGCAAAGGATCGGGGACTTTTTTAAACGCAAAAAGCAGCATTTTTGCTACAATGGAGAAGCTGCTGAAACGCATAGTAGTGCGTTTTTACTGCGTTTTGCATTTTATCTCTGCCCAGCAACAAAAACATTTCCACCTTACCGAAAAAAAGAAGCTGAAATAAACCCTGCAAAACATGGCAAAAAAAAGCATTATAAAACATATCAAAAGCAAAAAGCAGACAAAGCTTGGAAACCCTGGTCAGACTGGTTCAGAACTGTAACCCAAGATATTATTATAGAAAGTGTAGCGCTAAAAGAAGTGAATGATAGAGTGAAAATAAAGTGCAAAGTCAATCTGACATATAGCGAAGAAAACAAAACAAATTGATCAGCGGAACAGTCAAGCAGCATATAAAAATCAAATATAAAAAAAATGTTCAATAAATCATTCAATAAATGTGAAACAGTAAAGTGCAGCATAAAAGTGAGAATATACAAAGTCCATAAAATATCAGTGTTGCACTTTACTGTTTCACATTTATTGAATGATTTATTGAACATTTTTTTAATTTGATTTTTATATACTGCACTTGACTTCCGCTGATCAATTTTTTTTTTCTTCGCTGTATGTCAGATTGACTTTGCATTTGATTTTCACTATAATATCATTCACTTATTTTAGCGCTACACTTTCTATATATTTATCCATAAGGAGTTGTTACTTATACCTTGGTGCTAGCTGCTTCATAGTTCCAGCGCTCGCCTACGCTTGATATTTATAAGATGTTATTATGTTTAACCTTTTTTGTAGATACTCTAAAATTATTCTTTCGTGGAACTAGTAGGATTGTTAGGAATTATTCAATATTTCCTTTTTTTCTCTTTGTTAAACTTTAACGCAGCACCTATACTGTAATATTGTGCAGCTTTTCACTGTCCTATTTTTTTTTTTTTGTTGTAACCAGGGGCGGACTGACAACTCATGGGGCCCCCGGGCAATAGGGGATCATGTGGCCCCTGTGTCCTTGCCCAAACTCAAAAAAGCCATCTCATGGGGCCCCCTACTGACCCCGGGCCCTCGGGCAGTGCCCGAGTTTCCAAATAGTCAGTCCGCCCCTGGTTGTAACTATATTTGTAAAACCAAATAAAAATGTATTTTGGGAAAAAAAAGCAAAAAGCAAAAAACATCTCACTGCTGCAATGATAGAAGCTGCTCTCCATGTAATAAAAGGATGGCCTGGTAGTTCGAATCACCCCATTGACACTCATTCA
This sequence comes from Staurois parvus, assembly GCF_062004578.1. Taxonomy (NCBI): domain Eukaryota; kingdom Metazoa; phylum Chordata; class Amphibia; order Anura; family Ranidae; genus Staurois; species Staurois parvus. Next base: position 3,998,878 of record NW_028318089.1, on the reverse strand, counting down.
GAAAGAGGTATAACAGCCCAAGGGCGTATTTACTACAAGGCAAACAAGGCATTTGCCTAGGGCGGCATTTTTCAAGGGGGAAGCATTGCCCCCAGAAGAAGGGACACATGCAGCATGGGAACCAGGTGGGATCTGGGAGAGGCTGCAGGCTTCTTGATGGTGTATGCAGAGCCTGACTCTTGTTCCCAGGGATATCTGGAGTTGTGAAGGTGAATGTCTTTCTCTCTCCGGGAAGGGGGGGTTGTATGTTAGTGGAAGGCTCTATGGGGGGGGGGGTGGTTTTGGTTAGTGGAAGGCTCTATGGGGGGGGGGGGGTGGTTTTGGTCAGTGTCAGGCTCTCTCCCCGGTGGGGGGGTCTCCAACTTTTTTGTTGCCTAGGGCTTCACAAAACCAAAATACACCACTGTACCAGCCCCATTACAGTTACAATGGTAAACTCTACTGTACATAACAAATATCCTTTATACGCAGTTCATTTGGTAGATTTCAGGTTTTTGTAAAAAAAAATATGTTTTATTTCAATCTCCAGATGCTGCAATTTTTTTTTTTTAATGATCAAAAGGTTCAAATGTCACTTCCTCACAATATAGCATTTCGTATACCAATGGTGTACGGAATGCCCTGAAAAATCTCACTTCTTGCAATTCTTTGATTGGCTCACTATATTTATCAGATGTGCTGAAATATAAGTCAGATTTCAGGCATCTCCTCCAATAGCAGTTTAAAACTCATCCCCAGCTAAAGGGATGCAGGCACTGTGGGGTTTCCTATGAACTGAGCAGGCTCAGGTGGTTTTAATGAAGGCTGACCATTATATTCCTATCAGTTTGAAAAGACATGTTGAAACAAACAGGAACATCTTCAGAAAGAAAGGTAGGGATGGCTTTATTTCCATAGAAGTGATTGTGCTTTTCTCAACAAAATGGTTAAACGCAAAATGGAAACTTGCATATGTACGATCTTTTGTGTTATATAATACTCCGACTGGTTTCACACACAGTGTGTTGATGCAACTCATTGATCTCCAATGGCTTGCCAACGCACCATAACACCTACACCACAATAAACAGCATGTGCGCTGTTAACTGCTGCAGTTTCGGTGTGTTTCCCTCTACTATATTGTACCTAGGGGTGCCAATCACAAATGATACCAGGAAGCCCTTAGGCTAGGTTCACACCTAGGCAGTTTACGTTAGATCCATTTCTGCAGTGCGTTTTTGATGTTCTTTGCATTTTTTCCTTGTTGCTAGGCAGAATAAAGCACAAAAAGTGTAAAAAAAACGCACTACATGCTTTTCTGCAGCGTCTCAATTGAAGTTTATAGAACCAAAAATGCAACTTTTTGCATTTAAAAAACTCCCTGACCCTTTCCAGAAAACCCACCGGGTGAAAACAAGGAGATGTGAACATGTCCCATAGGAAATCATGTTAAATGGGCTGAACTGCATTTCTGCAAAACGCTGCGGAAAAAATGCTTAGGTGTGAACCTAGACTTAGAAAGTATTTCTTAAGTGTTACTGCAACGTAATAATCTAAATGGGCCCTAAGGTTAGGTTCACATCTGTGCGGGTGGTGCCACTGCGGATCCGTACGAAAATCCAAGCTGTTGCACCACCCGCACAGAAGAATGCGGACCCGCGGACGTGTGCCATTAGTTCTAATGGCACGCCACCCGCACTGGAAATCGCAACTGCACTGGGAACTGAGGTTCCAAAGAAGTGCAGGGACTTCTTCCCTCCGTGTCACAGGGCACGGGAGTCTATTCAAATGAATGGGCTCTCGTGCCCCTGCAAAACGCGGCCCGCACATACGTGAATCAGGGCTAAATGTTTGCAGGAGAACCATGGGATATACAAAAATTGGGCTGCAATAGAATAAAATATTTTGGAACAGTGAACCACTACTCCATATTTCAAATGCAAATATTTGGTAAATTAAATTTTACGAGCCCACCCGCACCTTTTTTTTGCTGTGGGGCTTATTTACAACTGCAGAGCAAAAAGCAATGATTGCATGTAACAACTCAAAAACACCATTTAGATTTCATATGATCGAAGTCCGATCAATAGTAAAAAAAAAGTTCTGTTTGGTTTCCAAAGCTGATACATGAATTAATCCGACATTGGAACACATGCTGCTTACTGTGCACTGCAATCAATGGAAAATTATATCTGAAACAAAGCCCACACCATGGAAAAGTGCTGTGTTCAGGAGTCAGGACCACATGGCTGGGTTTATATTCTAAAGGACCTCCAAATAAAAATTTGACTACACTGTATGATATTTGTAAAGGAAACCTGTGCCCAAAGGAATACAGTGGATTTAGTTGGCAATCACTGAGTATGTGGATTAGAGAGGCAGGGTGCAGAACTCCTGATTTTTGGGACGAACTTGCAATTTTTTTTTTATTTTTATTTTTTTTTACTCCATGATCTGTGAATTGGGTCATGACAGCAAAATAAAGAGCATTGTCAGCTATTCAATATAATTACAGGGTTCTTTTAACTACACACAATAGGGGTTATTTACTAAAACTGGAAAATCCAAAATCTGATTCCGCTCTGCAGAGAAACCAATCGGCTTCCAGGTTTTATTGCCAAAGCTTAATTGAACAAGCTGAAGTTAGAAGCTGATTGGTTACCATGCACAGCTGCACCAGATTCTGGTATCCTACTGTCTACCAATACGCTAGCACCTTTGTAGAAATCTGATGGCACTGTTTGTTCTGACCAGGTCTATGTGAATCCAGAACTGCCTATGCGGTCCATACAAGTCAGTATTTTGGTAACTATTTAACAAAAAATAATAAATGCATATTTTTTGCAGGTAAAAAAATGTGCATTTAGTATTCTTGGTTTTGGGAGCCTAGAACGCATTGCACCAGTGATCAGCAGATCGTTTGGAAAGCACTGCACCAGCGATAGCTGGTGCCATGCAGGACTCCTGCAGACCTGTCAGTCTGCTTGTACCCAGTGGCGCCCCTAAGTGGGCACAGGGGGTGCGTGCCACACTGGGTGACTCCTATCGCACGGGGTGACACTGGACCCTCTCACAAACTCTACGAAAAGGAAAGTTTTAAAGCAAGCCGACGATCCCTGCAAGATGGATCAGATCTGCGGATTGAGCATAATGGATCGAGCCCGATCCATTATGCTCCCCAATCTGCAGATCCGATCCATCTTGCGGGGATCATCAGCTTGCAACCTATACGGGGTTAACTGATCTAAGGTAAGGCTGTGCAAGATCCGGGACTTGTCTGTAACCAGGAAATGCGGCTGTGATAGCAGGAACTTCCTCCATCTGACATCACTTCTCGAGCATGTGCAGACCGGACCGGTGTTGAAAGATCAGTTAACCCCGTATAGGTTGCAAGCGGACAATCCCCGCAAGATGGATCGGATCTGCAGATTGGGGAGCATAATGGATTGGACTCCGATCCATTATGCTCAATCCAAAGATCTGATACATCCTGCGGGGATCGTCGGAGGGGTGACACCAAGTGTTACCACATCGGGTGACACCAGAGGCAGACTGACCATTTGGAAACTCGGGCACTGCCCGAGGGCCCAGGGTCAGTAGGGGGCCCTATGAGATGCCCCTGGTACCTTTTTTTTTTTTTCATAGGTTTTTTTGAGTTTGGGCAAGGACACAGGGGCCCCATGATCCCCTATTGCCCGGCGGCCCCATAAGTTGTCAGTCCGCCCCTGGGTGACACCAACCCTAGGGACGCCCCTGCTTGTACCTCATACAGGCAAGCAGATGCACAATGTCAGGAAGAATCAATAAACTATCACAGAGCTCAACAACTCTTTGAGAACTACAAGCAGACAGCCGCAAAGGCTGTTGGGACTTGTAGTTTTCCTGTGTACAGAATACTGTGAATGAGTTACCTGCCAGGTGGACACAGTCCTGCACAGCCACGTTTTTTTTTTTCTTTTTCTCAAATTGTGACAGCTAGCAGGGGAATAAGATCTCCCACTAGCTGTCGCAATGGAGGGGGAGTGGGGGCTGGTCCTTTCGTAGCAGGTTATACCCCGAAAATTGGTGTAAAAAGTGAACTTATCCTTTACTCCAGTGCAGCTTAGAAAATGATAGTTTGGTTGATTTAGCCACTTTGATGAATAAGGAAGGGCTGAGATATTGTGATAAAGCTGCAATGTAACCGAGTAGTTCTTGCATTATTTTGTAGGGAATTTAAATACGAACTTCACCCTACCTAACCCCTCTATCCAAAAAAATTAAAAAAAACCCTAACACTTGTCCCTGTCTCAAAATAAATAAGTAAAATAAAACATACTAGACCATGGAGTCTGATGTTGTCTTGCATCCTCCTGTGCCATTTTTTTAATGGAGGTCCAGAATAATGCAGATACATTAAGCCATGGTTCACACTGATGCAGTGCAGAATTCACAGCGTTTTCTGTGAGAATTCCGCACTGCATCACAATCGCACCCCATTCATGCGAACCGATGTGGGTGTGTATGTTAACAACATCCCAAAAGCGGTCCACAAAACGCAGTGCGATGTGCAGAATCGGATCACATAGGTGTGAATACCCATGCTATCTGATTCTAGTGAGGACCCAAAAAAGGGTCCTGCACCTTTTTGGTGCGCTGTGATTAGAGCCATACAAAATGTATGGCTCCGATCGCACCGCACACAAATCGCATGTGATTTGCACAGGAATGCGGTGCGGTTCCTGTGCAAATCACATGCGATATACTGCATATATATGTGAGCCCAGGCTGTGGGTCTTTGCCAGGTCTACAGATCCTAGCAGAGACCCCGCAGTGTGTCTACGCATGCACTGGATCACCTTGCACATGCGCAGACACACCAAAGGTCTCACAAATGGTCTCCTGTGATGTCTATTTCACACATCTCAGGAGGCAGTTTGGTGAGATCTCATGCATGTGCAGACTCGCAGTGGGAGCTCTACCAGCGACCGCAGGGACCCTTTATAAAAAAATCAATAAAATTTCTTACCTTATTAAAAAATGTGAGGACACGGGAGAGAGGACCTTGCTAAAATGGGTGAAGTTCTTCTTTAACAACTTTTTGATATTGTTTCGATTTACAAATATTGACTATGGTTTAGAATATAGTGATGGATTTCATTGCTCATTGATGACTAGTCTCCATTCAGAAGACATGACCAGCTGGTGGCAGTAAACCCACATCACACATTATAGCATTTTATGTTTTCTGCTTGTTATTCCTCTGCATTGCCTTTCTCTCTCATTATTTGTTAAGGTTTGTGAAGAGAGATAGGCCTGTCCTAGAGCCCCATATTTGACTGCTACATTTATTGCCTGGTGCTACCAGTTAGGCTCTTTTATTTTGGCATGCTGAATTTCAGCCCCAATTGCTTGTATGCATATGAAAAAGATCCCAAAAAAGGGTTATGCTACAAAAAAAATTGATTTTACAGTCCAAAAAGTTTAATATATAACTACCAATTTAAAGGAGAACTAAGGCTATGTTTGTACATGCAGCTGTCACTGCTGAGCCTCTGAAAGGCAGTCTGCAGTTGGAACGCTTTTCAGAGGCGTTTGAAAGGCGGTCAGGAGGTGATTTGTTGTTTCCCCAGCACCACTTTTAATTCTGTAAATGACACATCAGAATGCATTGTATATGGTTGCCGGACAGTAGCAGTACAGCCCAATTCACTTGAATGGGTCATGTTAGGTGGGCAGTAGTCAGGGCTGCTGTTAGAAACCATGGGGCCCCATACAGCCAGCCTGAGAGGGCCCCCACCAAAAAAAAAAACACGGGTTACTATGCTTCAGTTATAAATGAACACAGTGAGTGATCCATACCGATCACTCATTGTGTTCATTCAGAAAAGGAAGGGCTGGTAAATGTGACATATTTACCAGCCCTTTCCCCCACTCTCCATCCTGAAGACTCCTATTGAGTGCTTACAACTGCCGGTGGGCAAGCTGGCAGCACTGTGGGGGCACACATGGGGGCCTGAGCAGCAGGGGGAATCATATTTCCCCCTGCTGCCCCCGCAGTGCCAATCACCCTCGTTTCCCACATCCCATTCATCCAGCTGCCTGGGCTTTCTGCTGGCCTGGCCCCCGTACAGGAGGACTGGTGGTACCCCCTTATCCACGGCCTGGCAGTAGTGCCTGCCAAATACAACAGGGGGTTTAATTCTTTCTGCAGCTGCAGCATTTGTACACCCTCATCCACTGCCTATGCAGCTTAAAGCAGAGTTCCACTCAAAAGTGGAAGCTCCACTTGTTTGCCTCCTCCTCACCCCCTCCACTGCCATATTTGGCACCTTTTTGGGGGAGGGGGAAGCAGGTACCTGGTTTTGACAGGCACCCGCTCTCACTTCCGGCTCAAAACACTGCAGCGATGTGAGCCAGAAGTTCGGCCCCCTTCTTCCTCCCGTAGTCTCCTGGGAACCTTCACAGGTCCCAGGAGACTGCTGGACCTATCAGAATGCACAGCGCGACTTGCACATGCGCAGTGGGCACCCGGCTGTGAAGCTGCAAGCTGTCACAGCTTGGTGCCCAAAGTTGTGATGCCGGCACCGAGGACAGAAGAGACAGAGAAAGTACGGTGTGGGTGAGCACATCGCTGGACCCTCGAACACTTTTGTAGCTGCTGACTTTTAATAAACATAAAACTGACTGGAACTCTCCTTTAAGGGGGCATGGTTCATAAAAATGCAGCTCAACTGTGTGTTTTTACTGTCTCCAAACCGCAAATTTAAAAGCGCTCCAAAGGCAAAACTTTTTGTCATTTTGAGTAGAGTAAGGGAGGAATACAACCCCTGTCCGTTTTCCTTTGCCATCTGTGTGAAAGCAGATGGGAACTACATGCCTTAAATTTATATCACTACTTTTGCCAAGTGTTAGCTTGGTGGTCTTGCTTTCTTGTGTAAGTGAGCGCCCCTCATGGCCAGAGCTCAAATTACTTCACCAGGCCCCACTCCGGAAGGGTAACTTCTTTCCCCTTACTAGTGGAGATACAGCGTTGAGCACAGATTCTCTCCACCAGCCATTTAACACATGTTACTTGATACACTTTACTTGCTTAAAGCGGAGTTCCATCCATTTTTTAAAGTGCATCTCTGTACATTGTACTTGTGTTTGTAAAGCACGATTTGGAATTTTTTTTTTTTTTTCGTATTATAAATACCTTTTTAAATCCATTCTTAGGACTGCAGTTCCGGTTCTGGTCACCTAGGTGATGACATTGTAAGGCGAATCGCAAGGTCTCCTGGGAATGTCGTGTCCTGTATCCCAGGAGTTCTTTTGGTTCCTAATGACTTAATATTGCGGTACTTCGAAACTGGAAATGACGCGAATGGGAGGAATTTGGCACCATTTTACCAGAGTCCTGTGTGTGGAAGACGTGTACGCTGTGTGCTGCGGACTGCACTGTTCTCTGTTAGCTGGATTTGCAGTGTCAGTACCAGGGGCGGACTGACAACTCATGGGGCCCGCGGGCAATAGGGGATCATGGGGCCCCTGTGTCTTTGCCAACACTCAAAGCACACTCGGCCTTTTGGCTAAGATCAAGTGTAGTATCTGTTCTTATCAGTGTCCAGTGGGGGTGCTCCCGGCCATTCTAGCTTTGCGGGGATGGCTGTTGTATAGTACCCTCACTGGTATGATGGGGGTCCGGAAGGCTAGCACCGGGGGGACAGAAACCGGGGAGCGCCACTAGTTAAGCTGGGGTCCTGGGAGTAATTCCCCCGAGAAAACTGGAAAGACCCAGTACCTCCTGATTTGGACGGATCTACCTTGGTCTGGCCAGAGGCTGGGAAGGCAGAGAGTCCGCAAACACGGTGCCCCCTGAGTTGTCGCCTCAGGGGTGCTCTGAGTAGCACTTGGGTGTGGGACCCCACGTTGTGAATGAGCACATGGTCACCGCGTTTAAACACTTTTTGCACTGCGCCTCTAGGACCGGGCCTTTTGGCCAAGTCCTGGGCAATTTTTTTGCTACAGGCCTCAGGGCCTGGTCAGTGCACAATTTAAGCACGACCACTTTATTATTATTTTTATAGATTTATTTAATTTATTTATTTATTTTTACACTCGCACGTTTGTCACTTTTACTTATGTGTGTGTTTTCTTCACATGATGGAGGGTGTGGGTCCTCGGGCCTGCCCTGAAGTCTAGGGGGAGGATGTGTGGCCTTTTGGTTCCTTCCTCCCCTGTCCCTAGGGGTTTTTCTCTTCGGGAGAGCCCCCTGACCAAGTACTGGATGTCCGGCTTTGGCTGGGCATAAGGAACGGTGGTCCACCAGGCCTTTTCGCCAGGAGGACCAAATGGGAACCTTGTCCCTGTCAGGAGCTTTGTGCCCCGGGGGTTTAGGGTAGTGGTCCAACCCCTTCGGGGGTAGGACAAAGCACACCCCTAAGTGCACTTTTTGTGTGGTGTTTTTGCACTTGCACTTTTTTGTGAAACACTTACGGGTCTTATTTTGCCTTTAACAAGCATTTTTTGATGGAGATCAGAAAGAGATAAACCTTTCACAGGATGTGTGCTGTATCCCTTCAGTGTCCATAGCCAGCCTATGACTGCTAAATAATAAAAAAAAAACTATTATAACTATACCCCAAATGCATGATGTTAGCCCTGCAGAATTGAAAGACAGGACTTGCCATACACTATTTTTTAATGTGTATATTATTATTTTACAGGATTTATATAGCACCAACAGTTTGCTCAGCACTGTACATTATATATGTGTGTGTGTGTATGTGTGTGTGTGTGTGTGTGTGTGTGTGTGTGTGTGTGTATGTATGTATATATGTATATATATATATATATATATATATATATATATCAGGGCAGACTGACAACTCATGGGGCCCCTGGGCAATAGGGGATCAAGGGGCCCCTGTGTCCTTGCCCAAACTCAAAAAACCCTATGAAAAAGGTACCAGGGGCATCTCATGAGGCCCCCTACTGACCCCGGGCCCTCAGGCAGTGCCCGAGTTTCTAAATGGTCAGTCCGCCCCTGATAGAGATATAGATATATAGAGATATAGATATATAGAGATATAGATATATAGAGATATAGATATATAGAGATATAGATATATAGAGATATAGATATATAGAGATATAGATATATAGAGATATAGATATATAGAGATATATATATATATATATATATATATATATATATAAATATATATATATATATATATATATATATATAAATATATTTTTTTTAAATATCTATTTATGGATAAGGGACTGATGTGAATGTACAATATTTCTGTGAAGCGCTGCGTAAAGTGACGGCGCTATACAAGTACCTGTAATAAATAAATATATGGAAAGGCTATACCGTAAATCTACTGTAAAGTGGTACCTCATTTCTCCATATTAATGTGATATTAAACCTTCCATTTTGATTGTAAGCTCCACGAGCAGAGCCTTCCTATTTCTCCTATATTGAACTGTGGTGTAATTGTACTGTCCCCCATCTTATTGTAAAGCGCTGTACAAACTGTTGGCGCTATATAAATCCTGTATAATAATAATATTCACTTTAGCATCTTTATGTTTTAATTCTTGCCTATGTTCCAGTTTAAGCAGGTGCCATGATCACTGCCCCAGGTATCCTGTTTCAAGATGACTCCCTTCTCTTGCAGTGTCCTATGGAGCCACCCTTGCATGCAAGAACTAGAGCATGGGTGTCAAACTGGTGGCCCTCCAGCTGTTGCCAAACTACAAGTCCCATGAGGCATTGCAAGATTGACAGTTACAAGCATGACTCCCAAAGGTAGAGGCATGATGGGACTTGTAGTTTCGCAACAGCTGGAGGGCCGCCAGTTTGACACCCTTGGACTAGAGTCTCACACACACGTTCTCCAGGCTCCAGGCGCAAACAGCATCTAAAGTTGTAAACTGCTAGTGCTGGGGTGTTTATTTTATTGTGCTCAATTTGTTGGGCTTAAAAACACCAAGAGTTTAAAGTGGTTCTAAAGCCTGAAGGTTTTTTTGGGTTTTTTTTACCTTTGTGCATTCTATGTAAAAAAACCCTTCATCAATGGGCAGCTGCTCCCTTTATACTGACCTGAGCCCAATCTTGATCCAACGATGTGCATGACAGCAGAAGCTCTCCCGGGTCATTGCCTCCTCATTGGCTGAGACACAGCAGCGGAAGCCATTGACTCCCACTGCTGTCAATCACAGGCAGGGAGGAGGGTACGGGGGCGGGGCACACAGGCGGCTTGGGAGTGACCACGCACTAGTGCTCTGGGGCCACTCAGCAGGGGGGGAGAGGCCTGGGGGGCTGACTGGGGATCAAAGAAAAGGAGGATTGAGGTTACTCTGTGGAAAACCATTACGCAAAGCAGGTAAGTATGACATGTTTATTATTTTAGAAAAAAACAAAACCTTTACAATCACTTTAATACTACTTTAAATAAACTAGCAAATCTAGTGGCATGCCAATTAATCTGGTATTAAATGAGAATCGTTCTTACATAATTTAATGGTTTCTTAAAGCCATACAGATCACATTCTCATGAATATTCAGCTTAGAAAATCTGTTCCTGCTGCATACATCCAACCAGTATCATTTTAAAAAGGCTGTTTTGTATAATACAATGGTATGTCAATCTCTCCTTTCATTGTAGTTTGTGTGATTTTTCATTTCTGGGTGGAGATAGCACATAAGGCGAGTGAGCCCTACCCGTGCCGCTATTTGCAGCCGCGGCTGTCATTTGCCAGGTCCCAACTGGTGATCACTCGCTGGCGCCCGGTGATTGCCGAGCTTCTCCGACAGAGAGAACTGTTTGTAAACAAAACAGTTCTCCTCCCTGTCAATTTGTGCACACTGCTTTGGATGGCTGTGCACAGCTATGCAAAGCAGTGTGCTTACAGTGAAGCACAGGGACACAGCACTTACTAAAACAGCACACAGTTAACCCTTTGCTCAAATGTTAACCCCTTCCAGCCCAGTGCCATTAGTACAGTCTCAGTTCTTTTTTTTTTTTTATTCTAGCACTGATCACTGTATTTGTTGCACTGGGGATGTCAGTGACACCAAGTCAGTTCCCCCCAGTGTCAGAATGCCCGCCGCAGTTCCACTATAAGTCGTGGATTGCTGCCATTACTAGTAAAAATTGAAAAAAAATCCCAGTATACCACTATTTGTAAATGCTATAACTTTCACGTAAACCAATTAATTTACACATATTGGTTTTTTTTTTTTTAGAAAAAACATGCAGCAGGATACATTTTGGCCTAAATTTATGATAAAATTAGATTTTTTTAAATTTTTTTTACTGGATATGTTTAATAGCAAAAGGTCAAAAATATGTTTGGTTTTTTTATAGTGCAAAAAATAAAAAATGTGATCAAATACCACTGAACAAAAGCTCAATTTGTGAGAAAAAAAGGACATAAATTTCATTTGGGTGCAGCGTTGCATGACCGCGCAATTGTCAGTTAAAGTAACGCAGTGCCATAACACAAAAAATGGCCTGGTCAGGAAGGGGGGTAAATCCTCAGGGGGGCAAGAGGTTAAATTAAACAAAAAACTGTTATCTAGACAGGTGTACTTGACTATCCTAATTCACATTTCTAAAACAATTTTTTTTTTTTTCAATGAAGATGGCAACAAAGCTTGCATTTAGAATCTTTATTACTGTATTTTTTTTTTTAATAAAATACAGGTGGTTGAACAACTGTTAACACTAGTTATAACACCACAGTACTCGTATAGTGCAAGATAAGTGTGTATGAATATGCTTGTATATATACAGTGTGTGTGTGGGGGGGGTGTATAATAATAATAATAAAACATTTTTTATATATATAATTTTGTATGTTCTTTTATTGTGTTTTGCCTGTTACTGATTCTGGTGGAAATGCCTATAAACGTTCTGGCTGATTGCAGATGTGTCCTATCCCATTTGTTGGGAAATATGTACAGTATATATACTTTGTGTGTACATATCTATCTATCTATCTATCTATCTATCTTATGAGAGAATATATGAATATCTTGGTAGGCTACATCTATAGACTGATCCCTATGAATGTATCTTACACGCATTTTTAGTAGTTTTTATGTAAACCAAAATTTTATTTTAAAGTAAGTTTGGCATCATGCCTCACCATATACAGTTTTATAAAGCAATCTGTTGCAGTTATACAGGCAGACAACCCAAAAGCGCTGCCCTGCAATTAGAATCAGTGTTGTCATCCTGCTGTATGTTGGCATTCGGTCTCCTGTTCAGATAGGTAGCCCAAATGAAGAAGTACACACAGGCTGACAATGCTAATTGCATGGCAGTAGCTTAGCATTGTATACCGACAACTGGAAGTGGTGTTACTGGCAGGATCTTCAAGTCAAAAACATTGCAACAGATTCACAAAAAACAATTTTCTTAGGAAAACTGTACATAGTGAGGCATGATGCCAAACCTACTAAAGAACAGAATTTGGGTATACCTCCACTTTTCTCTTGGTGAAGTAGTTGCACTAAGGTAGCATGGCAATAATGCAATATGACACAGCAATAGGTGTTATACAATGCTGACTTTTCAATGTGCAATTCCTGAGCAAAAACCGGGCAGTGACATGTATATAGAACACAATATGTAACAACACATTCAGGTAATATTAGCTTTCAAAGTACAGTTTTTAAAGGTTCTGTACATAAAAACCTGCTATTGTGGACAAACAAAGCAAAAGCAATTTGTTTGGGGGGGAAAAATATAATAATAAAAAAATAATAGTAATAAAAAAGAAAATATATGTTTTTTTTCCCCCTTCTTACACACATATACACATACACACGCACAGTTGTTTTTCAACAGGATCCTAATTTTGATACTGGATAATTGTGTTCGCTTTAAATCTTCAGTAAACCTCACCACATACACCCCTTCCCTGTAGTTACCCAAAAGTTCTGCCATACGATCAAGTCATAGTATATGTCTCTTGTTTGTGCTTGTATTTGAGCTCATTGCGTTCTTTTCTTCAAGACCGTGAAGACACAGCATACCCTTCCTGTAGACTTGCATACAATATATACAGAAAAGTACTTTCTTCATGTTAGGGATCTTGAATCTGCTCTAGTAGACAATCTTTTCCAGGCTTCATATGGTATGCAGTGCACCCCTATGACAGTTGGTTTTGTTGGCTTTAGTCTGAAGGATGGTCAGATGTCAACAGATGCTACAGCTGTTCGTCTTGTTCATTGGAGGTTTAGGGTTCTGTTCATTGGGAATGGTCTCCCTTCTCTTTCTTAGTGCTGGACTTAATCGACAGGGCAGGTTGACTTCTCGTAGTAATTCCCTGAATACTTCGGTCACGTTCAGGTTTTCCTTTGCCGACGTCTCCAACAAACGACAGTTCCACTCAAGTTCGACCATTCCCATCACGTCATCCCAGAAGACCTTCTGGGCATCACCGTTGTCCTTCTTGTTGCCAACCACCACCATAGGTGGGCTTTTTTCCTCCTTTGCATCCAGGATCTCTTCCCTCAATCTTTGTACAATTTCAAAGGATTCTGGGTTATCTACAGAATAGATCAGTGCAAAGGCATCCCCACAACGCATACTCAGTTTCCTCATGGCTGGAAATTCATAGCTTCCAGTGGTGTCCAGAATTTCAATAGTCACTTGAGTCCCTTCTGCAGTTTCGTATTCTGTGCTGTGTAACTCTTCCACTGTCCTCCTGTGCTTTGGATCAAAGGTATCCTGTAAAAATCGATGGATCAGAGCTGTTTTTCCCACACCTGCTGCTCCTAAGAATACCAGCCTGATATGGTTTTTCTCCTTAACAGATAATGACATATTTGCAAAGCAGGGTGGTTGGGCTCTCCGGCTAGTAAAAAAAGCAGCCTGATGCTTCGTGGTTAAGACCAGAGTGCATTCATTCCCTGTACCTCTGACAATATATTCACATTTTCCTTGATGAGGTAGTCATGCCTTTATCCAATCAGGCGCGGCTGCTTGAAGATGGACTGTAAGGGAGGGGGGACCTGGCATGCTGGTTCACATCCAGTATGTCTGTGTAGATTGTATGTGCGTCTGTTTTTTAGTCATTTCACTACAAATCCCTTGCTGTAATTTTATTTTCCTACAAGATAAATAGTGAAGAGATCACATGCACTAATATGTATCCTGAAAACAATGAGTCTCTACTGACCATAGATGGGTTAATTTGTGAAGATTCAATGATTGAACATCCATAACATAGCAGTATTCTAGGTATACAATGTTTCCCTGACAATGGATAAAATGAGAGATAATGGTGGTGTTTTTAGACCTCTTTTGGAGAATCATTCTCTGCAGCAAGTCACTTCCAAGAACTTCTAGAATTACAAACAAATGGTTAGCACTCGGGAAGCTGTGTAACAGATCAGAAGAAAACAACCGATTGCTGTAAAATTGAACAAAGTCATCTAAAATGATCTCAAAAAGTGTTGCAGCCACCGCAGCTGGCTGTCAGAACACAGAAGCCTCATGGGGAGATTTGGCAACCATGCGGTTTAGTGTGGATGGAGGGATCTGTTAGATATTTTTTTCTATTATTATTCAGCCTGCAGGCTGCCTGCATTTGTGTATGGCTGGCATTCGCATAGGCACTCCTAGAGTAAGAGTGTTATGAAGAGCAAGAAGGGAGGGGGCTATGCCAGGGAATTGACTCTTCCTGAAGAGGTCAAATTTGCTAGCAAGTTTAACCGCTTTCCGACCACCCAATAGTAGATATACTGCTACAGGGCGGCACGGGTGCGCAAAATTTTTCATTTCCTGGTAGGGGGTGCGTGCCCTGCCCGCGGCTGTCAATCACCGGGTCCTGGCCGGTGATTACTCACTGGATCCCGGTGATTGCCGAGCATCTTCGACGAGGAGGAGAACTGTTTGTAAACGAAACCGTTCTCCTCCCTGTCAGCTTATGCACACTGCTTTGGATGGCTGTGCACAGCCATCCAAAGCAGTGTGCTTACAGTGAAGCACACACACACACAAATGGCCCAAGTATAAAACACCCAGCACACAGTTAACCCTTTGATTGCCCCTCATGTTAACCCTTTCTTGCCCAGTGCCATCAGTACAGTGTCAGTGCTTTTATTTTTATTTTGTTTTAATTTTTTTAAGCACTGATCACTGTATTGGTGTCACTGGAGATAGCAGCGACACCAAGTCCGTTCCCCCCAATGTCAGAATAGCAAAAATTCAGTCTTTTTTTTTTTATAGCGCAAAAAATTTAAACACACAGGCAATCAAATACCACCGACAGAAAGCTCTATTCGTGGAAAAAAAAGTACGTAAATTTCATTTGGTTGCAATGTTGCATGACCGTGCAGTTGTCAGTTAAAGTAACGCGGCGCTGTAACGCAAAACATTACCTGGTCTAGAAGGGGGGTAAATCCTCAGGAGGACAAGTGGTTAAAGGCATATTACAAGTTGATTAGTTTCTTTTTTTTTTTTTCTTTTTTTTAATGGTAAGAAAAACACTAAAGAAGCAATTAAAATACTTGATTTTCCTGTTACCTAGAATTTTGTAAGTAAATGACAGCTCACAGCCTGTGTTGATGGCATTAGTTTGATGTCAGTTTGAGATACATCTGCGATCATTCAGAATTCATTGACAGGTGAGTTTGACTTGCACTTGACTTCTTTTGACCTGCTTCAAATATGTTTTGTATTTCAATAGACATGTATGGGAATGTAAAACCCACTTTAACCATTTGATCTCCAGAAGGTTTTACTATCTTCATGACCAGGGCTATTCAGCACTGTGCTACTTTAACTGGAAATTGCTCGGTAATGCAAACTGTACCAAATTAAATTTTATAAAAAAAATTCACACAAATAGAGCTTTATTTTGGTGGTATTTGGTATTTGATCACCATGGGTTTTTTTTTTTTTTTTTTTTTGTTATATAAACTAAAAAAGGTCAAAATGGATTCTGCTATATCTTTGCTAAAAGCAAAAAATAAAATTCCAATAAGTGTATATTATTGGTTTGTGTGAAAGTTATAACGTCTACAAACTATGGTGTATATATCCTGGAATTTACACAGCTATTGACGCTATACTGATAACGGCAGTGATCAGCAACTTCCAGTGGGCCTGTAATAGTGTGGTGGGTAATCTGGCGCTAACAGATACTGGCTAGGAGGGACACTGACTAACTGACACTGATGTCACTAGTGACACTAATACAGTGATCAGATATACTGTACTAATGGCAATGGCTGGGAATGGATTAACATCTAGTGGTAATCGGGGGGGGGGGGGTTAACTATGTGACAAAGGTGTAATGTGTGGTTTGCAGAGCTGGCTGTTTTTTCTTCCCTGCTTTTCATGGAGAAGAAACGGCCAGATCACTCTTCTGTATACACATTTGTAAACACAGATCTCTGTACTGTGACTGGACAGAGCCGATCAGTGAGTTTCAGACAAAATCATTGGCTGCAATCTGCTGACAAACTAGTGCCGTATCCAATCACAGCATGGGTCAGCAGGGGGTGTGCGCCTGGAAGCCAGGCGGCGATGTATGCGGACGTTGCATAGCCTGGCTGTGCCACCCACCAAATACATGTACCGTGGGTGGGTGCAAGTGGTTAATTAAAAAAAAATCCAGTTTTAACACAGGACCTATATCAAACCTGTTCTTCAACCAGTCAGGGCAAAAGAAACAAATATGCTTTAATCCTTCCCTCCCCAGCAACATATACTTACCTTATCTTTGTTTCCCCAACATTCCATCCAGTGCAAAGGAAATACCCAGAACATCTGTCTGCGTGAAGAAGCTTGTGACTTAAGCTGGCTACTGGCAGCATTTTGCTGTGCTGAAAAAATGTGACCACTCCAGGAATATGTAATTCTCTAGCACAGCCCCCTCTCACCTGCCACATCATAGTGCTCTCCTCTTTTGGGAGTGTTTACTGTGTGTGCTGACCCAGCTCCTCTGCCTCTCTCCCCTCACCTCCCTACTTAAAGTGTTACTAAACCCACAACAGTAAAATCAGTCTGTACAGTGAGGAACAGAAGTATTTGAACACCCTGCGATTTTGCAAGTTCTCCCACTTAAAAATCATGGAGGGGTCTGAAATTCACATTGTAGGTGCATTCCCACTCTGAGAGACAGAATTAAAAAAAAAATTCAGGAAATCACATTGTATGATTTTTAAAGAATGTATTTGTCTTGCACTGCTGAACATAAGTATTGGAACACCTGAGAAAATCAGTGTTAATATTTGGTACAGAAGCCTTTGTTTGCAATTACAGAGGTCAAACGTTTCCTGTAGTTCTTGACCAGGTTTGCACACACTGCAACAGGGATTTTGGCCCACTCCTCCACACAGATCTCCTCTAGATCTGTCAGGTTTCGGGGCTGTCGCTGAGCAACACGGAGTTTCAGCTCCCTCCAAAGATGTTCTATTGGATTTAGGTCTGGAGACTGGCTAGGCCACTCCAGAACCTTGATATGCTTCTTACGGAGCCACTCCTTGGTTATCCTGGCTGTGTGCTTCGGGTCGTTGGAAGACCCAGCCACGACCCATCTTCAATGCTCTGAGGAGGTTGTTGCTCAAAATCTCACAATAAATGGCCCCATTCATCCTCTCCTTAATACAGTGCAGTCGTCCTGTCCCCTTCGCAGAAAAGCACCCCCAAATCATGATGTTACCACCCCCCATGCTTCACAGTAGGGATGGTGTTCTTGGGATGCAACTCATCCTTCTTTTTCCTCCAAACACGACAAGTGAAGTTTTAGACCAAAAAGTTCTACTTTGATCTCATCTGACCACATGACTTTCTCCCATGCCTCCTCTGGATCATCTAGATCAGTGGTTCTCAACCTTCCTAATGCCGTGACCCTTTAATACAGTTCCTCATGTTGTGGTGACCCCCAACCATAAAATTATTTACCCAGTAATTATAATTCATGAGTGTCGTTTTACCTCCAATACTGCTGCTTTCAACACAGTAGCTGCTTTCTACAGAGCAGCTGCTTTCTACACAGTAGCTGCTTTCTACACAGTAGCTGCTCTTTACACATTGGAAATATGTGTTTTCCGATGGTCTTAGGTGACCCCTGTGAAAGGGTCTTTCGACCCCCAAAGGGGTCGTGACCCACAGGTTGAGAACCACTGATCTAGATGGTCATTGGCAAACTTCAGATGGGCCTGGACATGTGATGACTTGAGCAGCGGAACCTTCCGTGCAATGCATGATTTGAAACTATGACGGCGTAGTGTTCTACCGACAGTGACCTTTGAAACTGTGGTCCCAGCTCTCTTCATGTTATTGACCAGCTCCTGCCTTGTAGGTCTGGGCTGATTCCTCACATTTGTTATTATCAGTGATACCCCACGAGGTGAGATCTTGCATGAAGCCCCAGTCCAAGGGAGACTGACAGTCGTCTTTAGCCTCTTCCATTATCTAACAATTGCTCCAACAGTTGATCTATTTTCACCAAGCTGCTTGGCAATTGCCCCGTAGCCCTTTCCAGCCTTGTGGAGGTCCGCAATTTTGTCTCTGGTGTCTTTTGACAGCTCTTTGGTCTTGCCCATGGTAGTAGTTGGCGTCTGACTGTGGGGTGGACAGGTGTCTTTAAAGAGCTCAGACAGGTGCTACTAAGTTAGATTAATGAGTGGAGTAGAGGTGGACTTTTTAAAGGCACAGTAACAGGTCTTTGAGAGCCAGAATTCTTGCTGTTTCTTACAGTCATGGCCGAAATTGTTGGCACCCTTGATATTTTTCCTGAAAATCAAGTATTTCACACAAAAAAGGTATTGCATTAACACATGTTTTGCTATACACATGTTTATTCCCTTTGTATGTATTGGAACAAATATAAAACAGAGGCAGAAAAGCAAATATGACATAATGTCACACAAAACCCCAAAAATGGGCTGGACAAAAGTATTGGCACCCTTAACTTAATATTTGGTTGCACACCCTTTGGAAAACATAACTGAAATCAGTCGCTTCCTATAACCATCAATAAGCTTCTGACACCTCTCACCCGGAATTTTGGACCACTCTTCCTTTGCAAACAGCTCCAGGTCTCTCTTATTGGAAGGACACCTTTTCCCAACAGCAATTTTAAGATCTCTCCACAGGTGTTCAATGGGATTTAGATCTGGGCTCATTGCTGGCCACTTCAGAACTCTCCAGCGCTTCTTTGCCATCCATTTCTGAGTGCTTTTTGACGTATGTTTGGGGTCATTGTCCTGCTGGAAGACCCAGGATCTTGGACGCAAACCCAGCTTTCTGACACTGGGCCCTACAGTGCGACCCAAAATCCTTTGGTAATCCTCAGATTTCATGATGCCTTGCACACAGTCAAGGCACCCAGTGCCAGAGGCAGCAAAACAACCCCAAAACATCATTGAACCTCCACCATATTTTACCGTAGGTACTGTGTTTTGTTCTTTGTAGGCCTCATTCCGTTTTCGGTAAACAGTAGAATGATGTGCTTTACCGAAAAGCTCTATCTTGGTCTCATCTGTCCACAAGACGTTTTCCCAGAAGGCTTTTGGCTTACTCAAGTACATTTTGGCAAACTGTAGTCTTGCTTTTTTATGTCTCTGTGTCAGCAGTGGGGTCCTCCTGGGTCTCCTGCCATAGCGTTTCATTTCATTTAAATGTCGACGGATAGTTCGCGCTGACACTGATGCTCCCTGAGCCTGCAGGACAGCTTGAATGTCTTTGGAACATGTTTGGGGCTGCTTATCCACCATCCGGACTATTCTGCGTTGCAATCTTTCATCAATTTTCCTCATCCGTCCACGACCAGGGAGATTAGCTACAGTGCCATGGGTTGCAAACTTCTTGATAATGTTGCGCACTGTGGACAAAGGCAAATCTAGTTCTCTGGAGATGGACTTGTAACCTTGAGATTGTTGATATTTTGCCACAATTTTGGTTCTCAGGTCCTCAGACAGTTCTCGTCTCCTCTTTCTGTTGTCCATGCTTAGTGTGGCACAGACAGACACACAATGCAAAGGTTAAGTGAACGTCTCTCCTTTTTATCTGCTTTCAGGTGTGATTTCTATATTGCCCACACCTGTTACTTGCCCCAGGTGAGTTTACAGGAGCATCACATGCTTGTAACATTCTTATTTATCCGCAGTTGTGAAAGGGTGCCAATACTTTTGTCCAGCCCATTTTTGGAGGTTTGTGTGACATTATGTCGAATTTGCTTTCTTTCCTCCCTTTTTTTGTTTTGTCCCAATACACACAAAGGGAATAAACATGTGTATAGCAAAACATGTGTTAATGCAATACGTTTCGTGAGAAATACATGATTTCCTGGAGAAATATCAAGGGTGCCAACAATTTCGGCCATGACTGTAGGTGTTCAAATACTTATGTTCAGCAGTGCAAGACAAATTCTTTAAATATCATACAATGTGATTTCCTGAATTTTTTTTTTTCTTTTAAACTCTGTCTCTCAGAGTGGGAATGCACCTACAATGTGAATTTCAGAACCCTCCATGATTTCTAAGTGGGAGAACTTGCAAAATCGCAGGGTGTTCAAATACTTCTGTTCCTCATTGTATATGCAGTAATGCATGCTGGTTATACTCACTGTGGAACCTAAGGGGTTAATCCACACTGTGTAAAAAGGCTGATGGAGCCTGTCTTCTCTGATCCTCCCCTTCTACTGTCCCCAATCCATCTGCTAATAGTACAGAATTCTAGGAGTCACTCTGCACTTGCTCTGTTTAGTGTTTATTGCTAGAGGGTTTTTGTACACTGTCCGGACAGAGGGTCAGGGGTTATGCAGACTCATAGGTCAGTCAGAGCAGAATGAAAACTCAGCTGGACACTGATAGAAGTCACAAGACTGCTATATACTTCTGCTGAGAAAAGGTATTTAGTAGTTTTTATTTACTAATATAATTGCACTTCCATGTCCTGTGTACTGTGGGAAATCGGATATAGCGAATGCAGGGTCCTGGGATACCAGATATAGTGAATGCAGGGTCCGGGGAGACCAGATATAGTGAATGCAGGGTCCGGGGAGACCAGATATAGTGAATGCAGGGTCCGGGGAGACCAGATATAGTGAATGCAGGGTCCGGGGAGACCAGATGTAGTGAATGCAGGGTCCGGGGAGACCAGATGTAGTGAATGCAGGGTCCGGGGAGACCAGATGTAGTGAATGCAGGGTCTGGGGAGACCAGATGTAGTGAATGCAGGGTCTGGGGAGACCAGATGTAGTGAATCCAGGGTCGGGGGTTTAGTAACACTTTTAACCTTTTAAGTAGCTTCTGGAGAAGCAAAGAGGAAATAATTGAGTGACAGTGTGCTGGGGCTGCTGACATTTCATCTTAGATGGGGGTGCCTAGCAGCCATCTCGGGGCTTTTGGATGTCTACCCAAGGAAGACTTTTACAAGTAAATACCAAGCATAAATTGAAAAATGCACATTATATCTTATGGCAAGATTGTTGTTGAAATGAATGGTCTGGTGAGAGGGTCTCTTTAAGAAACTCTTCATTTGACTACATTTAAGTCGAATATGCTTCTAATATAGGTAAGGAGCTGTGGGGAGTGAGATTGGTGTTAGTTTAGATGAAGGTCTAGTCTGGATGGGTAGTGTACAAAGAGGACATTCCATTG
Organism: Staurois parvus; assembly: GCF_062004578.1. Taxonomy (NCBI): domain Eukaryota; kingdom Metazoa; phylum Chordata; class Amphibia; order Anura; family Ranidae; genus Staurois; species Staurois parvus. The sequence continues at coordinate 3,977,295 of NW_028318089.1, read as the reverse complement.
AAATGCATTGCTACCCCCTACACCCGATCCAGCTGGGAGAGCAGACAGCAACTGAAAGTGCTGCATTGTGTTTGCAGTGTGAGTATTCGTCCTACCAGTTCCAGGGTCTCCCTGTCATCTACATCATAGCCAAGCTTAGTGAGCTTTCCTTCCTCTACCTAACCATGCCGGATGCAATTATTTCTTTTATTTAATTCAGGTACTTGTATAGCGCCGTCACTTTATGCAATGATTTACATATATATTGTATATTCACATCAGTCCCTAACCCTCAAGGGGTGTACAATCTAAGGTCCCTAACTTACATTCATACACATACTAGGGCCAATTTAAACAGGAGCCAATTAACCCATCAGCATGTCTTTGGAATGTGGCAGGAAACTGGAGTTCCTGGAGGAAACCCACGTAGGCACAGGGAGAATATGCAAAGTCCAGGTTGGGATTCGAAACAGCAACCCTAGTATTGCGAGGCGGAAGTGCTAACCATTTAGCCACTGTGCTGCCCACCATGTTTCACAGTGAGTGTGCTGTTATTTTGTATCGATTAAAATTATACAGTGTGGGGTGCGCATGCGCGGCCGCCGGGATCGGATGTCCCGGCATTAGCTCCGCACATCTCCGGCACTGACAGCAGCCCATAAAAGGGCATAGTGCCGCTTCACCCCCGGGGCCCCCCCCTGCCTATCTCCGGATCTCGGGCACCTGTCAATATGCCCGGCAAGTCGGCGATTAAGAGCCGTGGAGGCTCCCAGCTGCGGCTCCCTGCGGGGACTGGGAGGACCAAGATGGCGGCCGGATCGGCGCCCGCGGCTCATGGGGTCTCCTCTGCCTCTCCTACAGCAGCACCTCTCCCTCGGAGAGAGAAGATGGGCTCCTCGTCCCACGCTGGGCCAGGGAGGACTACAGCAGCATCGCTAGGTGGGGTGAGTGACTTCCTGCAGCCCCCCCAGTCATCCTCCAGCCCTGTGCCACTAGAGTCCCAGGCTTCGGCCTGTCCATTGAGCCGTGACTCCCCTGCATCCTCGCCCTTGAGCAGCGACATAGCTGCCATTTTTTCAAGCCAGCATAGCGGTCCAGATCCCGCTGATGACAGCCCGGCTTCCTCGCCAACGATTCCTCCTGACCCGCCTCTATACTCTTGTGATGCGACTTTGATAGCTCGATTCGCAGATTTGCTGCAACGCGAATTAGACAGAGCTACCTCAAAATTGGCGGCGGATTTAAAGCAGGATTTTCAGGCCTTGGGCCACCGTTTAGACTGTATTGAGGCTAAAGTTGATGCGACAGTCCAAAGTATCTCCCAAAATTCTAACATGATCACCGACTTGCAAGATCGCCTGGAGGAGGCGTATTCTAAAATTGATGACCTGGAGAATCGGGCTAGGCGATACAATTTTCGCATTCGAGGTCTTCCTGAGTCGGTTAAGGAGCTTACTAGCTGCGCACATACCCTCATGCGGTCCGCTATGCCTGCGATTGATGATCTTCATCTTGAGATTGATCGCATTCACCGGGCATTGATCCCCCCCCGGCAAGGGGGGCCTCCTAGAGATATCATCGTCAAGCCTCATTTTTTTCAGGTTAAGGAAGCGGTTATGCGGTTTGGCAGGGAGAATCCGGATATAGAGCTTGCAGGGCACAAGGTACAAATCTTTGCTGATGTTTCGTCGGCCACTATCCAGAGGCGGCGCTCCCTCAAGCCACTTCTTTCTCACTTGGTTCAAAAGGGCATTAAATATCGTTGGGCCTACCCTTTTCGTCTGCAGTTCACTCTTAATGGGAAGTCCTATGGGTTTACTACATTCCAGGATGGCGAGGAGTTGCTGCTTCAGCTGGGTATTATATCTCGCAGTCCGACGTCCCATTCTCCCACGGGATCGGCTTCTCGACCTCCGCCGCTCCAGCCTTTGTGGACTACTCCATCGTCTAAGAAGAAGGGGTCCCGGAATCCGCCCGGGTGGACTTCTTGAACTTTTGTGTTCTTTTGGGGACTTTTCGCTGGAATATGTTCGTTGATGGCGGCCTTTCTGTGGCTCTTCGGAGCATTGGCCGCTGTTGTTATATTGGTTTGGGGGGATGGGCTGGGGGTGGGACTTAGGATGTTAATTACATTTGTTTGCTGAATATCATTTCAGTGGCTCTAATTGCTTTGTTTTTTTGTTTAATGCACTGTGCGTTTGATTTATTGTTATTGGGTTGTAACTGCTGTTAGTGCCGGAGAGTGTCTTTGCGCTCTCCCTGATTGGAAGACTCTTCCCCGGGAATGTTTCTCTGGGCAGACCTATTCCACCGCAGGGCTATTGCTCTGTATTTCCTGGTACATTGTTTCCTTCATTTTCTGATACTGTTTTGTGTACCGCGGTCACTTGGCATTTGGACTTTTGTGATCCGAATGTTCTCTTTTCTTTTTTCTGTTTTTTTCTGTCTTTTTTCTTTTTGTTGTTTTCTGATTTTTTGGGGGGTCAGCTGGCGACATTTAGGGACTCATAGGGATCTTCTTACTTTTAAGGAACGAGGGGTCTTTATTCTGCTTAGTTCCATAATTATTTGTCATGTCTTCCATACGGTCCACTAGCGGAGAAATTCGCTTCCTTTCTCATAATGTTCAGGGGTTCAATTCCCCATCCAAACGTATACAGGCTTTCAGCTCATACTACTCCCTTGGGGCGGATATAGTTGCCTTACAGGAGACTCATTTTCCACCCTCCTTCTCTCCACGTTATATTCATAAAAATTACCCTCTCTGCTTTTTTGCTAATGCTACAGAGAAAAAGCGGGGGGTGGCCCTTTGCTTTTCTCGTCGAGTGTCCTTTGTTGACTCTAAAATTATCCGGGACAAGGAGGGGAGATATCTTTTGGTGAAAGGCCACTTGGGAGGCGACCTTATCACTTTTATAATTTATTATACCCCCAATACCAATCAGGTTGAATTTTTCCAATCTTTGCTAAGTACTCTGGTAGGAGAATTTGAGGGTGACGTTATTCTAGCTGGTGACTCTAATTTAGCATTGGATCAGACTCTGGATCGTTCCCAAACCGCCACGCTTCAACCTCCTTCTAGACGGAGCCGTAAATTGGCTCAACTTTTATATCGCTATGATCTTATTGATGCATGGAGGGAGGCTAATCCTACTTCCCGAGACTACTCCCACTACTCCAGGGCTCATGATAGTTATTCTCGCATTGACCATATTTTTCTTCATACATATTCACTCCCCAAACTTGTCACTGCTAAAATCTTTTCCACGCCCTGGTCTGACCACGACCCAGTTTCTATCACCTTTTCGTCCGAGACTCTTGGTAAGACGGCTTTTCATTGGCGTCTTAATGACTCTATTTTGGGTAATCCATCTCATTGTCGGGAAATTTCATCGCACCTACAAATGTTTTTTGATTTTAATAAAGCAGAGGACACGAACCCGGCGATTAATTGGGCAGCTCATAAGGCCTCAGTCAGGGGCTATATTATTCAACTCTCTTCTCGTTTAAAAAAAGCCCGAACTGACCTACTTGCTACTAAAACTCAGTTATATATTGACCTGGTTGCTCAACATAAACATCATCCCAGTTCTGATTTGTTACTTAAACTTGACCAGGCCCGACTGGAACTTAATTTATGTCTTACTACCACTGCGGATAAACAACTTCGTTGGTCTAATCATAAATTCTTTACGTGGAGGGACAGACCTGGCACCTTGTTGGCACGCAAGCTGACTCCTAGACACTCCCAGACGGCCCTCCCCAAGCTCAGACTGGACAATGGTTCGTTATCCCAGGACCCGGGTAAGATCCTCCACAAATTTCAGTCTTTTTACTCTCAGCTTTATAGTTCGCCCACGGGGGGCTGTTCTTCTTCCTCTCTGGAGGCTTTTTTGGAGTCTATCTCCTTTTCCCCCCTCCAGGAGGCACATAGGGAGCTAATGGAACAACCTATCTCCTGTGAAGAGGTTGGGAATGCGGTGAAATCCCTGGCCTCTCACAAGGCCCCGGGACCGGATGGTCTTCCTAATACTTACTATAAAGCTTTCCCGGACATTCTGATACCCCATATGGCCCTGTACTTTAATTATTTGCGGGAGGGGGGTGTGGTTCTCCCAGAGGAAAATAAGGCATTCATTAGTGTCATTCCCAAGCCTTTCAAGGATGCCGCTATGGTCTCCAATTACCGGCCTATTTCTTTAATTAATTGTGATTTAAAGATTCTTACTAAAATCCTGGCCTTACGGCTCCATAACTTCTTGGCCTTATACATTCATGATGACCAATCAGGATTCATAAGTGGTCGACAAACATCGGACCAAATTAGGCGGACTATAGCTTTGCTGTCAGCTGTGCAGTCCAATTGGGATGGATCGTCGCAAAGGGATGTTTTTCTACTGTCACTGGATATTCAGAAGGCATTCGACAGTCTGTCCTGGGATTATTTGTTTAAAACGTTGGACAGGTTTGGGTTTGGCCCTTATTTTACGACGTTGTTGCGGGCCCTCTATTCTACCCCGTCAGCTCAGGTATCCATTCGTGGACATAAATCAGTTCCTTTTTCGATAGAGCGAGGAACTAGACAGGGATGTCCTCTTTCTCCGTTGCTCTTTGCATTGGCGATGGAACCTCTTGCGATTGCTATTCGCGCTGATTCCTCTATATCGGGTGTTATCTGTGGTCAAAGGGTTCATAAATGTGCCCTATTTGCCGATGATGTTCTTATGTATATATCTGATCCTCGAACGTCTCTACCTGGTTTCTTCCATCTGTTTCATCGTTTTTCTGAGGTCTCCGGTCTTACGCTCAACTCCTCTAAAACTGTTGCTTTGAATATCTCTTTACCCGATTCAGAGGTTCGCTACTGCCGGGAAAACTTTGCTTTTCAGTGGGCTCCTGGTTCTCTCCCCTATCTGGGGATTCTTCTTACGAAATCTGTATCGACGCTATACCAGGCCAACTATATCCCGCTTTTCAAGCGACTTAAGAATGACTTATTAGCCTGGCAGGATCTTTCTCTTTCCTGGTTCGGTAGAATTAATTCTATTAAAATGACCTTCCTACCTAGATTATTATACTATTTTAGGACGTTACCAATTTTGATTCCCAAACGAGAACTAGTCTTCCTGCAGGCTGCAGTCTCCAGATTTGTTTGGAGGGGAAAGCGCCCTAGGCTGAACAAATCTACCTTGTTTTCTTTGAAGAGGCATGGTGGTTTGGGACTCCCTAATCTTTTCGCATATTTTCAGGCGGCCCAAATAGCACAATTATCTTGTACTACGGCCAGGGGATATGTCCCCCAATGGGTTGGGATTGAGGCTCTTTCGTGCCGTCCATATGCTATTGGTACTCTCATGTGGCTTCCCAATAGATTGCGCCCTCCTATTTTGTGTCCTACTCTATCTTATTCATTGTCAGTGTGGGATAGATGGCGAGCTCGTAAACCTTTTTTTTCTCCGCATACTCCGTTGGCTCCGGTGTTTGGTAATCCTGAGTTTGTTCCGGGTTTGTCTTTCGCGGGGTTCCAATGGTGGATTAATAAGGGTTTGCTACGTATTGGTGATTATTTAGATGGGGTTCGCCCTCGGTCTCGTCAGTATTTTGTGAATTTTTGTGGGATGCCTCGTGGAGAGATATTTCGTTACCATCAACTTCGCTCTTTTATTGATAGCAAACTTAGACTACTCACAGAACCTTGTGCGCTTACTTCCCTCGAGGTCTCCTGTGGGGCGAGTGGGGTAATGCGGGGTCGCTTGTCCATTGTTTATGCTTTGTTGGTTGATCCTCTAACAAAATTGTCTTACATGACTTTATGGGAACGGGATTTAAATAGTTCATTGGATTTGGATACCTGGCGGACGGCGGCCCATGCCTTATCGAAGATTTCGATTAACACTGATCTTGTTGAATCTAATTACAAGACGCTACTTCGGTGGTATTTGGTCCCTGCTCGCCTAGCCATTATGTATCCTTCCGTTTCTTCTGCCTGTTTCCGACGCTGTGGTCAAGAGGGTACTATGTTCCATGTCTGGTGGAAATGCCCAGTCGTGAGTAGGTTCTGGATCCGCATATTTAATTTTCTTTACTCAGTGACAGGAATTAATATCCGTAGATCGCCGGAAGTAGCCTTGTTTAATATACTACCCTCTGATGTTCCCAAAAGATCGATTAAACTAATTGTATATATCTTATTGGCGGCTCGCATTACTATAGCTAGGAGTTGGAAGCAATCTTTGATCCCGCTGGATAGGGTGAAACAAAAACTGAACTGGATAATGGTTAATGATAAACTGACGAGTATCGTCTCTGATGATGTGTCCAGATTTGAGAGGACTTGGGATCCTTGGATTGCTTATATTACTGTATCGTGAGTGTCTGGCAGCTGACCCCCCCCCCCCCCCCTCCTTTCTCTATTTTTCCTCTTTTTTTCTCTTTTCCTACTATTTGTTAAACATTTTTATTTTTCTTTGTTATTTTTGGTCTATTTTGCTATAATTGTTGTTTATTGATCTTTGAAACTTGTATATTTTGATGGCTTTGACTTTTTTCATGTGCATTGTAATGCTATTATCTGCTAAATTTCTTTTTTTTTTTTTTTTTTTTTTTTTTTTTACCTACCAGTATTATGTTTATGATTCTGAATCTGGTTCCATTTTGTTGGTGGGCCCTTTCTTTTTTTTTTCTTTTCTTTTATTGTTAGCCATCTTGTTTTAATATGTTTATTTCTCAATAAAAATATTGAAATATAAAATTATACAGTGTGCTATTTGGGTCCCGTGCTCCTGTCCTCTTGTTTTGCATGTTTGTTGGGATCGGCTCGGATCTATGGAGGAGCTTGCAGGAACCACCCAATAGCCTAATGAAGGATCATTATCTTTGCTCTACATGAACACTTCTTTTCCTCTGCTTGGACTAATAGCCTTTACACTTTTGGCTGTTGCCATTCAACAGTGGGATATATACTTTACTTTAACATTACTTTAAAGTGATTGTAAAGGCAGTTCAAAAAAAAAAAGAAAAAAAAAATAAGCTCCTTCTCAGATCCCCTGCCGGTGTTCCTGGCCCTTCCCTCCTGCCAAATGCCCCCACGGCAAGCAGCTTGCTATGGGGGCACCCGAGCAGGCTCGCACCTGAGATCGCTGGATCAAGATGAGGCTCATGTAAGTATTATGGGGGCTGGGGGGGAGCTGCAAACAAGCTTTTTTTTACCTTCTTGCATAGAATGAATGAAGGTAAAAAACCTTGAGCCTTTACAATCACCTTAAATCTTTAATTTGGCTGCAAAGATTCTGTTTCTAAAGATGATTATATACCAGTAGAATTTTTAGTTCAAACAAATTTTCTTTTGGAATGCTCGTTCAGATTTTCTATTTCATCATTTTTGGACCACAGTGATGAGAAAAATTGAAGATGGATGAAAACCTTGTTGAATGAATAAAATTATAACTGTGAATTTAGTTCTTGTTTGGGGACAATCATACATAATGTAATGCACATGGGCATCCTAAAATAGAATGTAGAATTTGAAACATTGGCATGGCAATTGAACACAAAAATGTAGGGTTTTCTTATGAAATTAGGGTTCATAATACTACTATATAGTGTTCTGGAGAACATTTTTCTGAATTTTTGTGTGTATGTTCCAGCAAAATTCCACTGGTGTATGGCCACCTTTTTAGCTGTATTTTTTGGGGGGATAAAAGGGAGGTAAAAAACAAGCATTATTTTAGGAGGCCAATGTCAAAAATTGTATTCATAATGTAGCACTACCCCTTTCAGGGTTGCGTGGTCATTTTTGGGTTCCCTGTCAATCTGGACCTCTTTCTGTAAGCCCAACCTCTGCGGACACCACTGCGCTCTTTGACCCCAATAAGTCACCACCGTAAAATGGACTCACACACACGTTCGTGTAAATCAATATGAATATTATATTGAGTTTGAACATAGCTTGATCCAAAAACACTAAATAACATTGGCAAATGCAACAAATATAATCACTCTTGTCCGCTTTAAGTATAAGTAACAATATCCACAGAAAAGTACCAGTAACTATTAGCAGGTCTGCTACCAGAAATAATCCACTGCCTCTAATCTGAGGTTACTGTTGAATCCCCAGTGAGCGAGAACAACTATCAATAAACAGGTCAGCTCACTGCGAGTCCTCAGAACCTGATATCAAGGATTAAATTTGAAAATGGAGAGAGCTCTCGTCTATAATCAACCAATGTCCCTTTTAAGAACAATATGGAGTTGTCTGCGTGCTAGTTGGGGCCCAATTGGTGTGAAGATGATCTAAGGTGTAGATGATAGTTAATAAGTACTTCTCTTAATGGTTGTAAGGTCCCCTTTAAGGCACTAAACAAGGACAGATTTGAAGTAGTAAAGTGTAACAGTTGGCATAAGTGATTATAAGCAAGAACAACTTTCTCTCTCTGGGTGACAAGGGCCACAAGCAACAGTAATAGAAATCCCGTTCAGCTGAAGGGTAAATTGCTGTTTCATTTGTAACTGCTGTTTTCTGGCCTGCAGCTGTGTTTCCTGCGGTCAGCTTGGTTGATGAGACTGTGATGCAAATGTGTTCCAACGGTGGTGGCTGGGAGAACTAGGCCGCAAATTGTGGTAACTAAGTGTAATGTCCACAACTACGTGCATGTAGATAGCAGATGTAATTATATTGTCAATGTTCTCTCAGTTAGTGGGTGTATGAGACTCTCTCACCCTATTAATGGTGACCGGCAGGTCTTAATGGTCCATCTTTCCCTGCAGATGGGGGGCCCCCCCACAGACTCTCCGGTCCTGATTTGGTGTCCTGGCAGGTTTCCTTCTAGCATATTGACTCGCTGGGCAGCATGGCAAGACTATCAGCAGACTCTTTCCGCTCCTCCCTTTCTGACTCTGGCTTTGTGGCCTGGTCCAACACTCCAGCCGTCAGTGCACTTCCTCCTCTCTCGATCTCTCCCCTTTCACTTCCTCCTCAGTCTTCCGTGCTTTGAATTAAATATGCCCCCACCCACACGCACGCTCCTCTGTGAAATGTAGTTCCCGGTGCACTGTTTTTCAGTAAAGTCCTGCAATACAGCATACAAGTTCCACATGGCTATTCTTCAACATGTGGCTGCTTTTCAGGACACTGTCATCTTGTGCTGGCTTCAACATCCTGCATTAGACATTTATAGCAGGGTGTTACAATAAAAAAAGGTTTCAAATTTAATGCGTTGGATATTGAATTGCCATTTTTTTCAGTTACATTTTTAAAATGGCAAATATTTCAGAGCAGAGCTTGTATAAAATTAGGAATACATATGAAGAGCTAATGCTACCAAAATTGATAGCATAAATGTGTATACTAGCCATTCTTAACCAGGGTTCCTTGGAAGTGTAGGGTTCTTCCAGAGACTGCTAGGGGTTCCAGAGCTGTGGCTAATTTACCTTCCATCTGATGGTGCCTGCATAATTCTGGGGTCTTGGCAGAGCCATCTGCATGAAACCAATGACCTCTTAACTGTGTGTAAAAGGTTGCCTTCTGACCACTACTGTATGGGGGCATTCTGTCCACTAACCACAAACATAAGGGAAATTTTACACACTGAGCACCAATGAATTGGTTTTAGCAGGGTTTCCCCAAGACCTGAAAACTATTTCAAGGGTTCCTCCTGGGGTAAAAAGGCTGAGAAAGGCTGGTATATACAATTTGCTGCTGGCATCGGTGAATTGGGGGTCTTCCCTTGTGAAATCCTTGGATTCTCCTGCCTATGTGCCTGTTATTCTGCCCAATCTGCAGAGAACTGTGCAGCTCCTTAATCCCCGCACTCAGGATTCATGAAATACATTATTCCCTGCAGATTCCACACTTCCAATTTCAGCAGAATCAGAGTCGTGATTCGTTTGAAAAGCAACCCATTTGCCTGATCTTCCTCAGTATCCCCAATCTGCTGCAAATCAATTTACTCAGCAACCTTTGCTGTTTTCTTCTATCACTCAGAAAGTTGATATCTGCTCGAATCCTGCATATGTCCTATACAGCTGTCATTATAATGCTGTCCCAGTGTTGCCACATGCAATTGCCACTCTTCATTTATTTAAAAAGAATTCAATGACAATTTCTCAGAGCTGCATTATGATGGTGACTGACGTTTGATGAAATTGTTACCTGGGCATCTGTCATTTTAGAGAGTCTACATATTTGATAATAAGCCGACCCCTAGAATCACCGATAACGCACTTATATACTGTAAAAGGTTACCTTCTGGTTATACATAGTTGGAGTTTAAAATTCAAGATACTGAATTTGTCTTTTTATAAAAAAAAAAAAATAAGCCTCCTTCCTATGATGTAGCATAACATCAGATCTATTGTCTTTTCAGCAGCTCTGGAGATGGGTACATACTGCTGAATGGGGCTTATTTTCTCAGACAATAGGTGCAGGTACTAAGGTTATTTTCAAATTTTTACTGCATTTGTGGTGTGTTTTTACAGAACGTGACCAAAAAAACACACCAAATGTGCGCCATGGGTGTATTTCTGATGCGTTTTTGCTGTGTTTTGCATTGATTTCAATGGGGAGGTGCGTTTTTTTTTTTTTTTTTTTTTTTTTTTTACACAGCACCAAACCTGCACCAAAAATGCAGCAAGCAGGATTTTAAAAAATGCAACGGCCCAGTATAAAGAGTTCCGTAGATATACAGTTGCAAGAAAAAGTATGTGAACCGCTTGGATTTTCGTGGAGTTTTGCATGAATTGGGCATCAAATGTGCTCTGAACGTCATCTAAGTCACAACAATAGAAGAACACAGTCTGCTGAACATAATACTACACAAACATTAGATGTTGCCATGGTTTAATTGCACATAACATTTAAACATTCACAGTGCAGGGAGGAAAAAGTATGTGAACCTTTGGACTTAATAACTGGTTGACCCTCCTTTGGCAGCAATAACCTCAACCAAACTTTTCCTGTAGTTGCAGATCAGACCTGCACAACGATCTGGAGTCATTTTGGACCACTCCTCTTCACAAAACTGTTTCAGTGTAGCAATAGACATCTTGGGATGTCTGGAGTGAATCACTCTCTTAAGGTCATGCCACAGCATTTCAATCAGGTTGAGGTCAGGACTCTGACTGGGCCACTCCAGAAGGCGTATTCTGTGCTGTTGCAGCCATTGTTTTGTTGAATTACTTGTATGCTTTGGATCATTGTCCTGTTGCATCACCCATCCTCTGCGGAGCTTCAGTTGGCGGACAGATGGTCGTACGTTTTCCTGCAATATGTCTTGATAAACTCTGGAATTCATTTTCCCATCAATGACAACAATCTTGGTTTCATCTGTCCACAGTATATTTTGCCAGTAGTGCTGTGGAACATCCAGGTGCTCTTTTGCAAACTTCAAACGTGCTGCAATATTCTTTTTGGACAGCAATGGCTTCCTCCGTGGTGTCCTCCCATGTACTCCATTCTTGTTTAATGTTTTCCTTATTGTAGATGTGTCAACAAAAATGTTAGCATGTGCCAGAGATTTCTGTAGGTCTTTAGCTGACACTCTGGGATTCTTCTTTACCTCATGCAGCATTCTGCGCTGTGCTCTTGCAGTCATTTTTACAGGACGACCGCGCCTAGGGAGAGTAGCAACAGTGCTAAACTTTCTCCATTTGTAGGTAGACTGTCTTACTGTGGACACATGAACATCAAGGCTTTTGGAGATACTTTTGTAACCCTTTCCAGCTTCATGCAAGTCAACAATTCTTGATCGTAGGTCTTCTGAGAGCTCTTTTCTGCGAGGCATGGTTCACATCAGACAGTGCTTCTTGAAACCAGTAATCCCAAAACAGGTGTGTGTTTTTTAAGGGCAGGACAGCTGTCAGCAACACATTCAATATCATCACACGGATTGGAGTCAAGGTTGGCTCACTCCTGGCTCCAATTAGCTCTAGGAGAAGTCATTAAGCTAGGGCCTCACATACTTTTTCCTCCCTGCACTGTGAATGTTTACATGTTATGTGCAATTAAACCATGGCAACATCTAATGTTTGTGTAGTATTATGTTCAGCAGACTGTGTTCTTCTATTGTGACCTAGATGACATTCAGAGCACAATTTATGCCCAATTCATGCAAAACTCCACGTAATCCCAAGGGGTTCACATACTTTTTCTTGCAACTGTACATGGTCACATGATTTTCTTCTGCTTTTTTTTGGTGTGCAAAAGTGAAAGAAAAACAGATCAGCGTGAAAGCAGCCTTAACCAACACAACCCCCTCTAATAGTGGGTGTGGCAAAACTGCGCTATCAGTGGAAGGCTGTAGGAAGGTGCCTACTGTATGTTATTTTATTGTGTTTTGCTTGTTATTGATTCTGATGGAAATGCCTATAAACGTTCTGGCTGATTGCAGGTGTGTCCTATGCCATGTATTGGGATATATGTACAGTATATATACTTTGTGTGTGTACATATACCTATCTATCTTTCTGTCAGACAGGGCCATATTTAAGGGTTGGGGGGGCAAAAGGGACAGCTGCCCTGGGCCCATTCATTGTGGGGCCCAAAGCAGCTGCCCCATACTTTCCAACTGTTCTGGTTCACATTCCCTTGTCTCTTTAAGTCTTTGTCCCAGGCTGTATTTCATATCTCCGTGTGAAGTGCTGTCACTTATGCTGACTAGCTCTGTCTTATTGCCATGTACAGATGACTCATGTGTGCAGACCATGTCAGCATTCACATATAAATTATGGTGGCATTCGTATGTAAATAACAGCGACAATGTGGCCTTCATATGTGTATTGTGCTCCCCCTTCCAAGGTTAAAGCCACAACACCTCTGCTGGTGGTCAGTGTAAATTCCTCCTTTCAATGGTGGCCAGTGTAGAAATGTATTGGTTGTTGGTACAAAATCCCCCCATTACATTGGTTGTCAATGTGAATTCTTCATTACATTGGTGGTCAATGGAAATTCCCCATCACATTTGTGGCCAGTGTAGATTTCCCTTTCCATTGGTGGTAAGTACAGAATTGCCCTAACACTGGTACAGTGTGAATTCTCCTTACATTGGTCATCAGTTTGAATTCCCCCAACATTGGTGGTCGGTGTAGAAATATTACCTTCCATCCAGCACTGCCACTGCTCCCATCCACTCCAAGCACTGCCATTGATCCCATTACCCCACACACACTGTTACTCTTCCCATCCTCCCCAGCAATGCCACTGATCCTCTTCCCCACCACCACTGCCACTGATCACACCCCCCCCCCAGCACTGCCATTGATCCCAGGAGTCCTAGGAGTTTTCTATCTATTGGTGGGTCCCCTAACCTTCTCAGTCCTTGGTGTGCAGGCAGTGAGGAGATGATGTGCTGTAACCTCTAGCAACAAATCAGTGTGTGGTTGGGACCAATCGGTAAGTGGTAATGATGTGCAGTAACCTCTAGCAACCAATCAGTGACCAGTAATGATGTGCAATAACCTCTAGCAACTAATTGGTGAGCCGTAATGTGTGCTGTAGCTTATATCAACCAGTCAGTGAGCAGTAGTTATATGTTGTATCATCGTCAATCAATTGCAATTGCTGCCTGATCTGCAGCAGTAAACTGATGTTGAGTTTAGCTGCTATTTATTGTATGTCTCAGAGCAGGTGGAAAGCGAAATTGCATGGGGGAGGCCAAGAAAATGTTTGCCCAGGGTCCAATCAATATTAAAGATGGGCCTGCTGTCAGATAATGCGCCACATCACCCAGTTGTTGCAATTACAAATGTTTAGGCATTCTCCTGTTTATTTCTTTTGTCTGTATTGGTATGACACAAAACAGTGAAGAAAGAAAAAGCCAAATCTGATACATTCTAATGAGGTGTCAAAGTGTCCCCACTTCATGGCTTGGTCTCCATACCAGAGCCTGCTGTGGCGCAGAGGTGATCTAAGCCTGGCTTGGATGTCATGGAGGAAAGTCATGTTTATGTGTTAAATAGATGTCCGGACCCAGATCTGAACCTGCAATCTCTGCTGCATGAGATACTGGACAGTTTCCTGCTTGATTGCTTAGACAACCTTGCATTTTTTATGTTTCTCTTGAACCTTGAACCCTATGCTCCTCCCATGAACTTTCTGTTTAGACCATGTCTTTGCACTTACTGTTTGGCAGATTATTGTGCTCTCTCTAGCCAATTATCTTGCTCTTGTCTCTCTAGCTGCTATCTGAATCTTGGCTACCACATGTTACTGACCGATGACTTGTTCCTCATCTACACTTCTGCTTGAATTCAACCTGCAAACACTTGTTACTGACATTTTTTTACGTGTTTTCTGAATATGCTTCTGCTTGATCCCAACCTGCAACCCCTTGTTACTGACCTTTTGGATCATTTTCTGAATACTCTTCTGCTTGATCCCTACCTGCTATATCTGTTACTGGACCCTAGCTGGCTCATCTCCTGTTGGGGCAATCCTGAGGTAGGTGACCTGGTACTAACACGCAGCAAAACCATCATCACCTCTGGTGAATACCGGTTAGTGCTCACACCTTGGGTGAGCCGGCGTCATTTGCCTTGGTGACCTGCTTGTATACCTATCCTGCTGGTTGGTGGGAGCCTCTCTACTGCTATAGCTACTGGTCGCTGAGCCTGACCGTAACAACAGCTTGCGTAATGGTGAGATGTGGTGTGCAGGGGAAGAGCAGAACAGGTTCAGCCTTCCACTCATAAAATGCTATACTATTTTGCATGGGAAAAAGAGAGAGCACAATGTCCCAGTATTCCTGAGCTAAATGCATGAAGAGATCATTATCCAGAAAGTGCCATAGTGTGGAGTTCTACTATATTCAAAGAGCAATGGCTTCCAGTTGCTGCATCCAACCTTAGGGGGAAAAGTGAACACCTCCCCTACAAGGCTGTCAAAGAGGCATAAAACCTGCTAGCAGACTACTACTGAGTCTACTGGGTCCTGGAGGCTGTCTGATGATGAAATGCGTATGGAAAGGCTGAGATGTGACGTCACCACGCACGCCGGTGTGGTGCGCTAGTGGCCCGGAGCTCAGAGTGAGCCTGGTTCAATTTTATGCATGTTTACTTGGAGATACATTGTAATGTGAGCAGAGCAACACAAAGCAGCATGTTTACATAGTAAAACACAGCACTCAGTTAACCCTTTGATCACCCCAGATGTTAACTCCTTCCTGCCCAGTGTCATTACTACAGTGTCAGTGCTTTTTATTAGCACTGATTACTGTATTGGTGTCATTGGGGATGGCAGTGACAGTCAGTTTCCCCCCAGTGTCAGAATGCCCGCCGCAGTCCCGCTATAAGTCGCTGATCGCCGCCACTACTAGTATAAAAAGAAAAAAAAATTTCCAGTATATATACTGCCATTTGTAGATGCTATAACTTTCACGTAAACCAACTAATTTACACGTATTGGGATTTTTTTTTTAGCGAAGACATGTTGCAGAATACATTTTGGCCTACATTTATGAAGAAATTAGATTTTTTTTTTATATTTTTTTACTGGATATGTTTAATAGCAAGAAGTCAAAAATATAGTTTTTTTTTTCTCAGAATTATCAGTCTTTTTAAAATAAAAAAAATGCAGAGACGATCAAATACCACCAAAACAAAACTCTAATTGTGGGGGAAAAAAAGGACATAAATTTTTAATTTGTGTTCAGCGTTGCAAAACTGCGTAATTGTCAGTTACAGCAGTTAACGCAGCTCCGTATTGCTAAAAATGGCCTGGTCAGAAACGGGGAGGGGGGGGGAGGGGGGGAACTCCTCTGGAGGGCAAGTGGTTAAGACCTTTATTGACTCAATCCAAACTGGAAAGAAATCTTTTTCCATGATGTGGCATAATATATTTTACCATGTTTTCTGCTACCAGTCAGCATTATACCATTAACACAAAAAATATTTGAAGGTGTCCGGTACAGGTCTGCAGGTTAGAAGTAAGTTGTATTTTGAATCCCAATGGGTTTTAGTTTGTAAAACAATGTATTCCTTTTTACCCAGGCTGGAGTTATTCTTTATATATGTGTAATTGAGCGCAGAGAGGAAAAACAAAGTAAAGATGAAAGCTGAGGCTGCCGACCATTGTGGTGCATCCAATATGCAATTAAACTGGTTTGCTTGCTGGGATGAATGTGAATCCATTAGATAAAGGGGAAAGGGAAACCATAGAGAATGCTTGTATAATGTTGCTCATCTGTTTATACACAGGGGCAGCAATAACACTGCTGCTTGTTATCTGTCTGCACATGGAAGAGTGATAAGGATTTATCTGACACAAGCCTGCAGCTGCCTCATTATCCAGCACATCCCTTGAGAACAGTGGGATGCCCCTGATGAAAGCCAGGAGGGGCTGCCCGGCAGAACATGGAGATTACAAATCCACAAATTGAACTGTGCTCCGGCTTCAAGCCGCAATCATCCAGAATAAAATGTAATCACACTCACCTGCACCTTCTAAAGATGACCATATTCTGTGTTTTCCAACCCATGAGCATCTATTGCAAAGTAGCTGGTATTGTTTTAGTAGAAAGTTTTTTTTATTCCAGGCACTCAGGAAAATGGATAGGGACCTCATCCCCACCGGAGCTGCCAAGTCTCGCTCTTGTTGATGTAAGTGTAGTGTAAGGTTGGACAAAGACAGCCCAATACTTAAGGTGAACCCAGGGACGGACTGACAACTGTGTCCCCTGTGTCCTTGCCCAAACTCAAAAAAGCCTATGAAAAAGGTACCAGGGGCATCTCATGGGGCCCCCTACTGACCCCGGGGCCCTCAGGCAGTGCCCGAGTTTCCAAATGGTTAGTCCGCCCCTGGGTGAACCTGAGGCCCGGTTATGGATATTCAAGTGTTTACAAATTTGTAACGAGGAGTAAATTAACTTTTAACCAAGCCCTGACTGACCTCTGTAGTTTAGGCACGGTGGAACAATTCATTCTTAGAGCAGAAGCACTGACTTCTAGTTCTTTTCTGAGCAGGTCAGCTCGCCCCCACTTTCCCTTTCCAGAGGGAGATTGGAAGGCTGAGTGACTGCTGGGAGAGTGAGCTGAGCTTCTGAGAAAACATCTTGTATGTTTTTAGTGCTTAGGCTGTAAACTGTAAAGTAAAAAAGAACAAAACAGGGTGCACTCTCCTCCTGCATTTCCGTAATAATAGGAAATGTATTCTATAATTATAAATGCATACTCACAAACCAAAAAGGTCATAAAAACAGAGACAAGGAGCCAAAGATGTCAATCGCGAACATCTATTGCTCTGAGGAAGGGAAATCAACGCCTGAAATGCGTTAGACTTTTACCCAAGGACCTCCACTGTTTGCAGTTGACATCTTTGGCTCCTTGTCTCTGTTTTTATGACCTTTTTGGTTTGTGAGTATGCATTTATAATTTTATAAAAAATTTCTATTATTACAGTAATGCATGAGGAGAGTGCGCCCTGTTTCTTGTTCTTTTTTGCTAGTAGCAAGATTTCCCGATTTATCAAGAGCGGCACCTCAGCGAGTGCTAGTTTCCGTATTTTCTGTGCAGCATGAAGATTTGAGTGCTGGTTTCTGGTATCTGTTGGAGTGTAAACTGTAAACTGGTTGTAGAAGGTGTTTTATCTTAATGCATTCTCTGCATAAGGTAAAAACCTTCTGTGTTCTGCTCCCTCCAACAGGCCCGCCAAATATGTATCTGATCCCACTCTTGATCCAGCTCTGTGCCAGGAAGAGCCAGGAACGCTGGTGGGGGAACCCAGAAGAGGAGGATCAGGGACACTTTGTGCAAAACCATTGCACAGAGCAGGTAGGTATGACATGTTTGTTATTTTTTTTTTAAAAATCCCTTTACAATCACTTTAAGGATGAATTTCTCCATAGTGCCTGATGCAACAGAGGTAATTGAAGACTTGTTTTAAAATACAAGCGAAGGATTCTTCTATAACAACAGGTGTACAAATCTTATTTTAAAAAATTCTTTACTTTCCCTGACTGAGCAATATCACACCTATGAACAGCTAAAGCACCCCATCCCCTCCAAAGTGATATTGAACCATTAGTTTTTTAAGCACTTACTCTTTAAGTGCAGCTTCTTTATCTTTTAGCCCTCATGCACACTTGACGTTTTGAGAACGCTGGTAACGTTAGCTGTGTAAACTCACATTAAAAATGTCAGTTTCCAGACTTTTTTAGTGGTTTTGCATTAGCGTTTAACTGCGTTTTTTCTGCATTTGTGTTTTTAGCGGTTTTTTTTTCCCAAAAAAATTTTCTTTGGTCAAATAAAGTCCAAAAACACTGGTTTGCGGCGTTTTACCGCATTTTTCAGTGTTTTTCAGCGTTAGAGAGTTTTTACAGCTACAAAACTCCTCTAGAAACCCACTAGTCCTGGGGTTTTTTCCAGCCAAAAAATGTCCCAGGCAAAAAACGTTGATTAGAGTATATGTGTGCATGGACACATAAGATAACATGCTGAGGGGTTTACTGGCTGTCGAAAAAAAATGTCAAAAGCCAAAAACAGCAGCTGTAAAAACGTCAAGTGTGCATGAGGGCTTAATCCTTGCCTATGTTCTGGTTTAAGGAGGTCCCATGACTGCTGCCCCAAGTTTGCTGTTTCAGGGTGGCTCCTTTCTCTTGCAGTGTCATATGGAGTCACTCTTGCATGCAGTTGTCCCTACATTGTGTGCAACAATAGGATCAACAGAAACACACCACTTTGTAGTCTAGGATGGCAAGGCACTCTCCTGCTCCTCCCTCTCCAAGCTAACAGACTGACTGGAGACTGCACTGCCCACTGTCAACTCTTTCCTGTGATGTGAAAGTTAAGGGAAGAAGCAGGGAAAGTTGTAAATTGCAAGTACTTGGGTAAGAAATATAACAAATAGTTTACTGGGAAACCTTTTCTTTATGATACTCAATGTGTTGAACTAAAAATGCCGAAGGTTTAATACTACTTTTAATAAACCTGAAAGCACTAATAAAATCTCTGTAAAATAACAATGTTACTTTATAGTTTTTCTTTTTACAATCTGGACCGTTCATCCACCCTGGGGTCACAAACCCGCACCACCATTTTTGGGTAAAATGCCACTAGTAGCTAGCTTCTTCCTATTATGCCAAACCACTTAGTTCATAATCCAACAGTGGGCAAGACTAGTTGGGGCCAGGTGAGGTTTACAGGCTATAGTACACAGTGACAATGCAGGTAGCCATGCCCCTTGCAACATCTTTTCATCCCACTGTAGTACACAGCCTACAGTGAGTGGCAACTCTGCTCTGAATTCAAGAGCAGTGCAGCATTGTTGCCACCCCATCACAGGTGGTATTATGTGGACCTTACTGGAAGCTCAACATGTATTTGTGGGAACATTGGAGAGAAGGATAAGAGAAAACTGTAAGTGTAGTTGCGCTCAAAATTAATTGTTGTAACACATACCGTATGTTTTAATGGGATGCCGTAGTTTCCCCTTTTAAAACCAATTTTCTCCTTAAGAATATGCAAAGTCCATAGCCTGGCTACAGTCCACTCAATGAGCTTACAATCCGAGTTGTATGACCTGTCACAACATTTATCCATGGCTCTGCACTGCTCTAAATCCCTTTGAATGTGCAGCTTACAGATCATTAATTTTTTAGGAGGAATCAAGAAGATCCTTCATTGACTCACATCTACACTGCTTATAGCAGGCCATGACCACCAGTGTATACACAAAGCACTGTCTTTCATTTTTGTTGTTTTTGTTCATGTTTTGTCTTCATTACATTGGAATGCTGATAAAACATACTCAAATCTAGACAGGATCCATCTGATCTAGTCTCACAGTCTGTCAATAGCAGATCATTAAAGATATTAAAATAGGACACTCTGATTTACATAGGTGAACATATGGAAGACTTGGACAGACTGTGGACACTGGAAGCTTCAAAAAGAGGTAAGCAGAGAATAAGACTAGTCACCAGTATATGCTCCTTGCAGCTTTTTCCTTGACTTACCGTACCATGTCTTGTTTCACACTATGTCTCTGTGTAGAGGCAGGACCGGGAGGAGGGGCAGAAGGGGCATATGCCCTGGGCACAGCCTTTCTATGTAGAGGTTAGGGCATGCTTGGAGCTCAGTAGAATTCCTCCCTCCTCACTGACAGAAGTGACTTTAGTGTCACTCCCATCAGTAGGGCTTTTTCTCGTCTGAAGTGCGGCACCTATAATGTGCCCACTGTTGTCACTTGTAAACACAGAATCCAGCACAGGAATCCAGATTCTGTGTTTGCGGCATAATGCACCTCTCCTAACAGCTAAGTCTCCTGGAAGCCACTTCTTCTTGGGGTGGGTGGGGGGGGGGGGTGGAAGAACTTTGTACTGGCAGGGGAAGAGCTTTGCAGTGAGGGGGAGAGCGGTTGAGGGGCAAGCTCAGTACTTGGGGAGTTGGATGGGGGAAGAACTTTGTAGTGGGGTAGAGATAAGAGCCCTGTACTGGGTGGGAAAGGGGGGAGGCTTTGTTATGGTATTTCCACCACCACTGCCGTAGGGACATTTTTTCCTTCCAGTGACATCACCACCTCAGGGACATTTTTCTTTCCAGGGACCCCACCAATGCAGGGACATTTTATCCTTCCAGCGATACCACCTAGGCAAGGATATTTTTTCTTTCAATGACACCACCAACTCAAGGGACATTTTTCCTTTCAGTGACACCACTGACCCTTAAACCTATATTTTGCACCAATTTTAAACCTTATAGTTGGCTGCAGTGTATCATAAACATTTTGGTGATATTTGTCCTATTCCCTTCCCACCCAACAGGATGTGGGGGGTTTGTGGGGTGGTGAAATGCCAAGGGTGGTGCACTTTCCCATCTTCACCCTGGGCACAGGATGACCTTGTCCGGGTACTGAAAAGATAATCATCTTGGTGGAGAACCAGATCTTAGCTTTTTTGTGTCACAGATGTCCATTGAGGATTGGTAATCTGATGATTTTTGGAGTCATAATTGAGCCATCAAGAGAATACTGAGATCCCCACAGAACAAATGGAGATCCTTGCACTTCATATCTTTAGGTACAGGTTCCTCTTCAGCAACAGTGATCAGCACAGTAGGGACATTACCAAACCCCACTCCAAATCAGGTGAGACTAGTAGTCAGAGGCAGCAGCACCTTAGATGATCTTACACTGCAGATAGACGGCTATGAGGTTTTAGGCACAGAAAGTACACTGTTATTTACCAGGAGACAAACGGTACTTATTGGGTACAATTAACAGCTCTACAGTATATGTTCCCTATCACACAACAATTTTTCATCTTTTGAGTTCAGGTGTACTGGAAGTGCCCAAACAGATATCCTCGATAGGTATAACCACCTATGTCCTTTATATTACTAAAGTAGTAAATTATTGCTGCATCTGCTATTCTATAAAACAATGTGATGGACTTTGAGTCAACAAATCAAGGTTAGACCAGGGGCAGACTGACCATTTGGAAACTCGGGCACTGCCCGAGGGCCCGGGGTCAGTAGGGGGCCCCATGAGATGCCCCTGGTACCTTTTTCATAGGCTTTTTTGAGTTTGGGCAAGGACACAGAGGCCCCATGATCCCCTATTGCCCGGGGGCCCCATGAGTTGTCAGTCCACCCCTGGGTTAGACCATAGTGCTGCAAGGGATTTGTTCATATTTGTCGTACTACTTGCAATAAAGTTTTTCTATATTTCCCTATGAGACAAAGGTTTTTTTTTGCTTTTTATAGAAATTGTAACCAGGCTTTTACCCAAACAAACTTTGCAGAAGTATGTAGGTTGTAAGTAGCAGGCCTTGTCCATCTCCCCCTTGCTGCTGCTTCCCCCGCCACTTTTATCTACAATTTGTAGTTGTCGAAATGAGATGGGTATCCTCTGTGTGAGCGATTCATATTGCGGTGAATTTAAGTGTGGAACTAGAAGAATATATTCAATCCATATTGGCCATCCAAAATGTCAAGCTATGAATTTGGAATATAATTTTCAAGTTCTGGTGAACATTTATGTGCTGAAGAAACCAATGTGACTCAGGAGAACCACAGAGGTTTGCTTTTTGGTTCTTGATGCCAGTCAGTGTTTTTGGATAAGTATGGTCACTGTGCAGCAAAACTCATTTTGTTACTTGGGTTTAAAGGAACCATTCCACTTGGAAAAAAAGAAAGCTGATTGTCTTAGAGCTGTACTTCTTATCTAACTCCTTAGGGACAGATCACAGTGAGCCTTTTCATCATCCCCACAGTACTTAGTAATCGTTTAGCAGAAGAGAATGCTGTCAATGCAGGGTGATAGTATGCAAGTAGAGCGGAATGCACTGCAGATCAAGAACATTTCTCTTAATAGCTTTGAGAGGAGCCACCAGAGTGCTTCCTTCTATGTATGGTCCAGTTTCTCAATATTGAAGGTCTCAAAGGAGGGATTGAAGGGGGGTATTGTAATAAGTACCAGTGGCCACAGCAAATGTGCACATTTCTTGACACATCTCCCCATCAAATCCCATATTTCTGCTATCGCCATCCAAGACTACACACCTGAAGTAGGTCTGCCTTCTGGAAGGTTCCCAGAAATACCATTACCGATAGGAGAAAACCAACCGTTATACTTATCACCTTCCAGGACAGCAGGCCTACTTCAGGTGTGCCATCGTGGAAGGTTCCCAGAAATACCATTACCAGTAAGTCTAACGGTTGGTTATTTTCATTGCCCATATTTGTGTGCAGAGCCATAAAATAAAAAAACATGAAATATAACTAGGTCTGTATAGAAGAATACATAAATACAGGGCCGGGACAAGGGGCAGGCAGAAAGGGCTGCTGCCCTGGGCGCAGTGGTGGTGGTGCATGAAGGATGGTAGTGCCCCCACCACCACCACCACCACCACCACCACATGCTAAAGATCAGTGGCTGGCAACCAGCAGGTCATGGATTCGTGTCTGGTGTGACAGCTAGTGCTGTCTCCCCATACTTTAACATGCCCACTCTCCATCCCATCAGTCCACAGCTGACATGGAAATCAAGCAATTGGCTGTAGATGTGCAGTGCCCACTCCATGCCAACCATGAGCAGCAGGAGAGCAGGGAATGAGTTAAGGGTGGTACAGCCATTCTGTGCCATAGATTACTAGCAGGGAAGTTGGGTGCAGTTCTACATCCTTACCCTGGGCACTTGCCGAACCTGTACCAGATAAATACATAAGAAGTTCAGGAACTGTAATAGGACTGCAGCAGAAAGCCATCCAGTCTCGTCAGCATGTAGTGGAAGTTATATTTCCCTTCTTTGAATATTACATTGAAAGCACATAAGGTGATGGTCATGCTCCATCAAGGCTATGTCTTATCTCCATCCCCGTTTATGCATTTCCTAGACACACTATCAAGGCATAGATGTTGAGTATTGCATACTGGAAGCTAGAAATATGCAAATCTTATTCCTTTCAAGATTAAACCTTTGGTTCAATTAACTGGCTGAAAATGAAATTCTATCAAGAGATAGGATCCTGTTCCTCAGTATATGATGCCTTATTTAGCTACTAGATCACAAGCCTGCCTATCTCAATAAGCGGTACTAAACACAAAAATGAAAATGTATTTTATTGCAGTATACCAGTCCTTGGATGTGATGACTGCATTAGTATTCTCTTTAGGCTTTTTTCCCTTTATTTTCACCGGGTGATCCAGCCAATAAGTCTCTTATTTTTCAACTTCCCTTAACAGAGCAAGCTGTCCAACAAAAATGTCAGAGAAATGGCAGACAAATTTACCACTGACAGCAATGATTACAGCTTTTATTAGTTTGTGTAAAACCTTTATCCCGCCCCCCCCCCCCCAAAAAAAACCCAACAATTTTGCTGTAACTGTTTAAAACCTGTTGGCTAGAGTTCAATTTTAATTTGTTTGTCAAGTCCTTCTAACATCTGTTAATGCATTTAACTCTAACCCCCCAGACTGACAATGCTGCTGCCCAAGGATGCCTCCGTTGCTCCTCCTCCAAACATGATCACTAGGTGAAATAAAGGGAAATTTAGGGTTTGGAAAGCTGCAATATATTATGTTTTTGCTTATGGGTTCAATACCACTTTAAGGGCAGGAATTACACTCTACTACACTAACCTCTTCTACTTAAAGGATAACCGCATCTGTCTTCCCACAACGCTAATGCGCGTGTAGCCTTGACCTGAGTACATTTGTGCGTTTATGGATCCGTGAATGCCAATCAGCTTACGTTGGTGATGGTGAGTGTGTATCTGTTCGTCTGTAAATCATGTGCTAAAAGTCAATTATCTTTTTTGGGGAAGCCTATCATTTGTGTAGCACTACCCCCTTAGGAGTTGCTGAAGATTTGGGTTCCTCTATAGTCCTACACAGCCACGCGTTCCTCACAGACTTGCAGCCAGGAGACAGAAACCAGTGCTTCAGCTTGTTTTTTTTGTTTTATTAGGGGAATTGAACTTGGATGGGGTAAGGGGTGTATGGGATGCCTAAGGGAACTGCAACTGAGGACAACTTCCTTAGACTATGTACAAGTCTTTACACAGAAAAATCTCTTCTTGGGAGCTCTCCAGCCTCTCCTGGTGTACCACCCCAGACTCCAAATAACCCTCCCCTATCCAGCTGTCTGAAGGAATCCCTGGGCAAGGAGATCCAGTTTCCCACCAGAGTGCTCTTTTCCCCTTTAACTGGCCCAGGGGGTGTAAGATTACTCACTCAGCCCTGTTCCTATGAGCTGGTGTCTTGGTTGTTGCTTTCAGGCCTTTCGCTGGGCTTGGCTCCTTCCCTGCTGCACAGGTGGTCCTTGTTCTGGGGGCCGATAAGGTCTGAGCTTTCCTCCTTTCCAGCACCACTGCCTAGAGGTGGGCCCCTTCCCAATTGGGCCTTCTCCCAGGCTCCTGCACCTCAGCCTTCTGACTTCATCTTCCACTCAAATTCTCCTACTGCTGAGTAGGCTTTGTCACATTTTAAGGGCTGCCCTGGCCCCATACATAGCCTCCTGCATGGTGATTGGTCAGGGTCCCATAATGTGCAGGCCAGCCCCTCCTTACTCTCACCCACTGCTTCTAGAATATTCTCCAAGAATCTAGAGCAGGTGGAGATATTAAGGAACTGACCTGCAGAGCTTCTCAGCCCTGACCTAAAATAACCCCTCTGCCTCAGTCCAGGCTGCTACTCAGCCTTCCTAGCTGAAAAAACCTGAGCTAGCTCCCTCTAGCTACCTATAAGGCTGCTACATTTGGATGTGTGTAACTAGGGATAGTTGTGGTTATATTATTCCTATGGATCCCTCTGGCTAAAGTTTTTCAGTTCCTTTCTAGCAAAATTATGCAGAACAACAGTGACTTTTTTTTTTTTTTTTTTTTTTACTAGTTAACTTACCTGCATAGTTTACTTGCAGTCTGTTAAAGCCTAAGTTTAGGAAAATATTTTTTTAACATTTTATATCAGCACATAGTTGATATTTGCATTTATGTCTCTCTTGTGCTGTCCTACAGTAGTTGAAATCCATAGTCCTCTGTATCCATCCCATACCCCCACAGATGGGATTTTCCTGGTACACCAGAGGTTAATACAGACAAGCAACCTGTCACAGGCACTCGTCAAGAGTGGCAACTGTGCCTGCCCTTTCTCCATTCATAGGAGGACGGATGAATGAAAGCACCACCTCCTCCAATAATCAGGGCAAGGACAAGTGGTGGGCAGGAGGGGAAGGTGCCCTGAGCACTGTGTTACCATGTGTGTGGGGTAGGGCCACAAGGAGATTAGGAGGGAGGGGGAACTTAGGGATGATAATGGGGTAAGAATTGTTCTAACAGGGGAAATTTGGGTGTGATGTCAGAGAAGGATTTGTGCTAGGAAGGAGGATTGTTTTTTTTTTTGGGGGGGGGGGAATTTGTGCTAGTAGGGATGATTGGGGGCTAGGGGATGGGGAGGGGATTTTTGCTGGTAGGGGGCTTTGGAGTGGGGGGGGGCATAGAGGTTTTGTGCTCGGAGGGGAGATTTGAGGGGTTGAGGATTTGTGCTAGGAGGGTTCATTTTTTTTATTTAAATTTTTTTTTTTTAGGGGGATGGGAGTTTGGTGAAAGAGGATTTGAACTGGGAAGGGGGATGGAGAGGCAAAGATTTCTTCTGGGAGGGGGATTTCAACAGGGGGGGAAGATTTGTAATGAGAGGAGGGTAAACTTATGTTTAAGGTGTAAGTATGCTGACTAGGGTTTTTTCTTTTTTGTGGGGGTGGGAGGGAATTTGTGCTGCTACACAGTGCTTGTACATCTTGGGGGGGGGGGGGCTGGGGTGCAGTTTGGCATGATCGTCCTGGGCTCTAAATGAGCTTGTACCAGCACTGCCAGTCGTAGAGCACATTTCATTCATAGAAGCTTTGGTACAGCTTCCATTAAGCATGTTGTAGCTATACAGTATTTATCTCAACAGCATTCTTTTGTGGGTTATCTGTAACATGGGGACACAAGAGTGTAAGCTCTTCTGGTGTGGAGACTGAATGGTTTGGATGTCTTTTTTTTTTTTACAGCATTTAAAAATGTGTGTGACTGTGGAGGGGGCATTAGAGTGTAAGCTCCTTGGTGCAAAAAATAATGTGAATGGTTCAATGTTCTCTATACAGCACTGTGAAGTGTGTCACATTTGTATAAATAGAAAATATTAGTGTGTGATTGTAGAGGGGACATTAGAGTGTAAACTCCTTGGTGCAAAAACTGATGTGACATATTTCACAGTGCTGTACTGAGAACATTGAACCATTAACATCAGTTTTTGCACCAAGAAGCTTACACTCTAATGTCCCCACTGCAGCCACACACTAATATTTGAGATTTATACAGCTGCACTATATTCCACAGTGTTCTACAGAAAACATTGAACCATGCACATTCGTTTCTGCACCAAGGAGTTTACACTCTGTCTCCACCACAGGCAAACACGAATATTTAAGATTTATTCATTGGTGACATATTTAACAGTGCTGCACAAAGAACACTGGACCAGTCACATCAGTTCCCCCACTAGAGAAGATTACACTCTAATGTCCCCTCTATAATCACACACTAATATTTTAGATTTATACAGATGTGAATGGTTCAATGATCTCTGTACAGCGCTGTGAAATGTCACATCTGTATAAATCTAAAATATTAGTGTGTGATTATAGAGGGGACATTAGAGTGTAATCTCCTCTAGTGGGGGAACTGATGTGACTGGTCCAGTGTTCTTTGTGCAGCACTGTTAAATATGTCACCAATGAATAAATCCTAAATATTCGTGTTTGCCTGTGGTGGAGACAGAGTGTAAACTCCTTGGTGCAGGAACTAATGTGCATGGTTCAATGTTTTCTGTAGAACACTGTGGAATATAGTGCAGCTGTATAAATCTCAAATATTAGTGTGTGGCTGCAGTGGGGACATTAGTGTGTAAGGTCCTTGGTGCAGAAACTGATGTAAATGGTTCATTGTTCTCTGTACAGCACTGTGAAATATGTCATGGCCAGATGAATCTCAAATAATAGTGTGTGATGGGTCATTAGAGTGTAAGCTCCTTGGTGCAGAAACGGATGTGAATGATTATATTGTAAAGTGCTGTGCAAACTGTTGGCGCTATATCCTGTATATTAATAATAATAATTCAGTCTTCCGTGTACAACAATGTGTGTAAGGCAGACTGTTAGTACCTCCCTCTTGCTTCCCATTAACTAGTTGGGTGCCAAATATGGGTCACATAGGAGGCATACCCCAGGTCAATTCTATGGGATATACCAGGCTTTGAACAGGGTAACTGACCCTTGCATGTGGGTTAACGCTTTGTCCTAAGGCATGCTCGCCAATGCCTGGAACCTGGCAGGAGCCGCGGTCATTTGAAAAATCAAGCATTAAGGCGACTTCCTGACTCAAAGATGAGCCACATGTGTGCAGTACACAAAATACAGGGTTTCTCTTTAAGCTGCTTCTCCCCATATACTACAAAACTCGTGCTGATGGATGTGCTGCATTCGAAGAGACAGGCTCAGCCTCTGCCCACTCCACCAGTCGGCATACTTCAGTTACCTCGCTCTTAGTAACAGAATGGGATCCCACCGAGTGCGGACCTCATACATGTTCTCACTTAACTCTTCTCTTCCTGTACCTAGTGACCAGACCTTAGATCTCCATAATGCTAATCCACTCCCAGTGACCAGCAGAGATGGACAGCTAGGGAGGGTGTAAAACACCAGCCCCTCTCGCTACCAGAGAACCTGTCCTCTAACTGGTACCATGCCAACTACTGGTTGCTATTTCTCTCTTGCAATTACTCATGAACCTCTGTCATAGTGATGTTAGGTCCATATATATTTGGACACAGGCACAATTTTTGTTTTTTTTCAGCTATTTGCCAAAACATATTCAAGCTATAGTTATAATGGATATGGGCTGAAAGTGCACACTCTCAGGTTTAATTTGAGATTATGTACATCCAAATTGGAGGAAGGGTTTAGAAATTACAGCTCTTGAGAGTAGCCTCCCCCCCCCCCCCCTTTTTTCAAGGGACCAAAAGTAATTGGACAATTGAATCAAAAGCTATTTCATGACCAGGTGTGGGCTACTCCTTTGTTATATCTTCATCGATTATGCAGGTAAAAGGTCTTGAGCTGATTCTAAGTGTGGTAATTGCATTTGGAATCTATTGCTGTGAACCTACATCATGCGTTCAAAGGAGCTGTCCATGCAAGTGAAACTGGCCATTGTTAGGCTTCAAAAATGAAGCAAATCCATCAGAGAGATAGTAGCAACATTAGCAGTGACCAAATTAACAGTTTGGTACATTCTGAGGAAAGAAGAATTCACTGGTGAGCTCAGCAACATGAAAAGGCATGGGCGTCCACGGAAGACAACAGTGGTGGATGATTGCAGGATCCTCTCTATGGTAAAGAAAAACCCAGCCCTTGAAAATGGAGTGACCGTGTATAAAAATGGTTACAGTTCCTAAAATTTGACCTTGATATTTATGTTCAACCCCTTGAATTAAAGCTGAAAGTCTGTACTTCAAATTAATTTGGATTGTTACGTTTTTATTTATTCTGATGGTATGCAGAGCCAAAAGTATGAAAATTGTGCCTGTGTCCAAATATATATGGACCAAACTGTACATACCCCATACTGTGGTCGTGAACCCAAGTTCTTTAGTAATACACCAGGACCTCGCATGCACCCCCTGAATAATTTCATGCCAGGCTTTAAGCAGTAGAATCAACTTTTACAGTAAATTTGGCAAAACATGTATAACATGCAATAGCGTTCTTCCATAACTGAACCTAACTGTGGCTACCCCAGGTTGCCTGCACAGGTGAAGTCTCTTTGAGAAAAGTCCATGCTTGGTGATGCTCTATTACAGAAGTCCATGTTCCGGGGTTATTCTGGCTAGTCGGCATTCCACAGCAGACCAGAGGTCCCAGCAAGTCCTTCGTGTTGCATGCAGGGCTTTTTTTCTAAAAAAAATAGGTGCAGGAACTCCCCCCTTCTGAGTCACTTCTTGTCTCAGCCCCCTACCCACCTCCCAGTATCTCTCCTCTTTGAGAATACGGAGCCAAGTATCATTTTGTGGTGCTAAATAATTTGTATGGAATTTAGTTATAACAGGAAAAGTAGTACAAAAGATCCCCCACAGCCAGCAGCAATAGTCCCCCCCCCCCCCCCCAGCAACAAAAGATTCCTCCAGCAACAATGGACCCTCAAAACAAAATACCACTCCAACAACAATAGACTCCCAGTAGCTACAACAGATCTCCCAGCAGCCAGCAACAATAGACAACAGATCTCTTCCTCAACAGTATATCTCTTCCAGCAACAATTGACCGCCATCAACAATATATCACCCACCAGCAACACTAAACCTCCCCAGAAACAATAGACCACCGCACAAAAATAGATCCCCTTCAATAACATTAGATCCCCCAGCAGCCAACAACAATTGATCCTCTAGCGCACCCCAGCACCCCTTGCCATTGCATACATTCAGCACTAGAGGTGCTGAAAAAAAGCCCTGGTTGCTAGTGTTTCCCCAGGTGTTCCTTAGAGCCCCACTCCGGGCTTCTCCTTTTTCTGTTTCTCACTTATCCTCTCCACACCAGGGCCCTGACCTCTTCCCTTTTAGAGAAAGGAGGCAAAACATTAACCCTTTCCCCTTGACTTTGGCAGCTTGGGCTAACTATACAGTAGGATGCCTACCTACAAGTAGAATTTTTCAGGGCTATACAAATATAAAATAGTAGAGTGCGACTGTGCTGGGGACATTACAGTGGAAGCTCCTGTGGAGTAGATAAAAAAAAAACAAAAAACTGTTTTTTGTGCCACACTGAACTTATCAATATATCCTAGATTGTCAAAATGTAATGGTAATAAATCAACAGCATCTTAAAATATATCAGAGCTATTGTTTTTTTTTTTTATAAAAGTATAGTCATAGTACACATGCTTCAAACCCAACCCATGGTCTCAGTTCTGCAGGCCCATATTGTTACTACTCCTTTATCTAATAGGAGGGGCAGCCATTATTAGAGCACAAACTTCTACATTTCTTCCGCTCAACAAATGGGCCTACTTGCCTACTTCCATTACCATATCCAACAACTTTCATGTTCACAACATTCCCAGAACATTCATTTTTAAACTGGAGCCTTCCAGAGCGCACCAGCTGCATATCACAAACATCGCAATGAAACACAGGAGAACTTAGATCAGAGGAATATTTTTTTTTAGAAAAAAAATGGATAAATTCAGATCATCTTGAATAAAATATGATATGGTAGCAAGGACTTATACTCTGGTAATTCCTTTATATACAGACAGTCTCTGGCTAGGCAGAGTCAGAGATGTAGTCATCATTTTATATCCCACTAATGAGGTACGTATCAGATACAGAGATTATCTAGAGGAAGTATGTCCCAGATATATGATCTCTTATTATTAGTATGACTTAGCTGGCTGCTATATGAAATGCTATATCAGCAGATCAAAGATAGGAATTTGGGAAGAGGGTACATGGTTTAACTGTTGTAATTGCCAGCTGAAAGCTACTAATCAGATTAATTCGATAGATGCACACATTACACTAATTTACAATAAAAACACATACTTTAAACCCATTAACAAATACACTCATATGTTCTTTGCAGACCAAAGAGATAGTGGGGGGATTTACTAAGACTGGTGCACACAGAATCTGGTAACCAATCAGCTTCCAGGTTTTATTATCAAAACTTAACTAAGAAAGCTGAAGTTAGAAGCTGATTGGTTACCAGGCACAGCTGCACCGGATTCCATGTGCACAAGTTTTAGTAAACTGTCCCCAAAGTCTCTGCAAAGGATTGGCCAGGCCTCCCACCTGAGCCCTTTATACTCACCTTGCCTATGCTCCCCTTTCACTCCTTCCTCCATCACAGCCAGCACTGAGATCTTCAGTGTAGGCGACTTGGGGATGAATGCTATGGTAACATCACTCCCTCGGACATGTGAAAGTGCCTGTGCCTAGTAATGGGCTTCTAGGCCCGAACACTATCTCCGGGGAACAGGTCAGAACCCCATACCTGGATGCACTGTTGCAACAGAAGGAGGAGTAGACAAGATGATTATAAGGGGTATGGGGAGAGGGATTTTTTGTAGACGCTGCCACTTTATTTTTCATGGGCAATCTGACTGTGTCTCTTTAAAGTGTAAGTCCAGCAAATATGTTTCTTTTAGTTTTTAGTCTTTACTGCTCTCTGGGGCTTGAAAAGATCAATTTCTGTCTGTAGCCCACAATGTCTTCGAATATTTTCCCCACCAGGCCTGGGAGAAATAAAGCTCCAAACACCAAAGAGTGCAAGCTAAATTTCTGAAATTTAATACATGACAAGAACTGTTATACTCAGTAGCCGTTGCTTAATCTTAGGATGACCAATGAAACATTCCATTCTTATCAATATTGATATGTGAAGAACAGAAACAGCAAATAGCTGAGGGATACCATATAATGTGGTTCCATTTACAGTGAAATTAAACTATTCTCAGAAAATGAGAGAGAAGTTACAAGCGAAACTAACTGTTCACACATCTAGAAATGGAGGCATTCTACAAAATGGATACCATTTAATAAGACATATTTCCTTACAGGGCTAAGTTTGGAGATTGCCCCTCAAGTACTGTCCTGGTGGCAACATCATGAGATAGGAGGTGAGGGAACATCTACAACAGGGACAAAGACAGCAAAAAAGGGCTTAACTGGGCAACAAGCTATTACTATAGGTACTGCTCCTGACAGTTGTTGGGTTTTTATTACAATTTTCAACAGCTTCTGTGAATCCACTCATGTTAACATCTTCCACATCAAGGTGGAATAGCCATAAATGAGAGGTCTTCAACATTTGTCTTCTACATATAATGCTGTTTTAACATCTCTACCCCAGTGTTTCAACAACAGTTTACACCTTTTTAGCTTTATAAATCAAAGGATTAACACCTATGATACCTTCCTGACATCAAGGATGGGTTAATACAGTTATGTGAAGGGGTTCGGCACTGCAGTGTGCGGGGGGGGGGGGTTTATAAAGGGAACGAGGACAGGAATGTGAAGGGGCTCTGGGGACTGCAGGGAGAAGAGGGGGTTTCATAAAGGGAGTGAGAACAGAAATGTGCAGGGGTGTGCTATAAAGGGGCTGAGGACAGGTATGTGAAGGGAGGCTGGGGACTGCAGTGTGAAGGGGGGAGGGTGTCTAGAAAGGGTGTGAGGACTGCTGTGTAAAGGGAGGGTTCTATAAAGTGGGTGAGGACAGAAATGTGAAGGGGGGTGCTACAAAGGAAAAAAAAAAGGGGGGATCGTGAAAAGAGATTCACAAAAAAGTGGTTACATGATGGACAGAATGCGATACTCAAAGTAGTTCCAAAAATTATTCTTTATTACACAATATAAATAGACAATTAGGGTAAATACCCTGGTTCACCATCACCTCAGTATGAGATAATACAAAGACCTAAAATCACATAAAAGCAACATCAAGGTTGGTCTTAGTGATAGAGTGCTGCATATATAGTGACATATAACTGTCTAATACATTTGCAGCACCAACACATTGGTTACACCACCTACCTGGTGGTGTAACCAATGTGTTGGTGCTGCAAATGTATTAGACAGTTAGAGTGCTGCATATATAGTGACAGCTATTACTAAGACCGACCTTGATGTTGCTTTTATGTGATTTTAGGTCTTTGTATTATCTCATACTGAGGTGATGGTGAACCAGGGTATTTACCCTAATTGTCTATTTATATTGTGTAATAAAGCATAATTTTTGGAACTACTTTGAGTATCGCATTCTGTCCATCATGTAACCACTTTTTTGTGAATCTCTTTTCATGGTCCCCCTTTTTTTTTGTATGCATGTTTTTTGGTTACTGGGCAGAAACCATATGTTGGGTGATACAATATATTTATAAAGCCTCTATGTTCTCTTCTCCTTAACTTATGGGTGCTATAAAGGGGCTGAGGACTGCAATATGAAGGAGGGGTGCTATAAAAAGGGTGAAGACTGGAACGTGAAGGGGGGCTCGGAACTGCAATTCAAAGTAGGGGGGTGATGAAAAGGGGCCCCGAGGACAATAACATGAAGGGGGACTGAGGACTATAATGTGAAGCGAGGGATGATATACATGGGGGACTGAGAACACTGATGTAATAACTTGATTGTGATGTGAAGGATCTGAGGCTAGGCTCAATGGGTACTGCATTCTGTGTGTAGGCAGCCCATTTATTTCAGTGGGATGACTTATATGCAGAAACATAGAGAAAGACGTCCCTGACCTTTTTTCAGATTGCGCCATACCGAGCTGCATTGTACTGTGGCACAATGCCGTTTGGCATTCATGAAAACACATCGCATTTGCCAATGCACAGAGGTGCCATTGCTGATCAAACATATTATTCCGACCTGTGCTGGAAGAAAATGTTATTGCCTAGACCTTCGTGAATTTTAATTCAATGCCCCTGCTTTATGTGATGATTTGTTTTTGTGACAGGTTCTCTTTAATGAGACATCGGGGGTCTAAAAGAACCCAATGTCATAACTGTCCTCCAACTAAACTAATGTAGTGCAGATTGCACTGCATTAGTTTCTTCCCCAGCCATACTGGCTAGGGAAAGTGTAACAGGGACCCGGAAATAATGTTTTACACATCATTTCCAGATCAGTAATAGGAAGGGGAGACATCCATTTACTGGTCTCCCTCCCCTCTACCTGACAGCACCCGACATGCTTGTCCCAAGCCCGCTGATGAACACACAGTGTGTTTGAAGGGGTCAGCCGTTACCACAGTTTGTGGAAGCAATCCATTGGCTGAAGAGCTATTGGCTCGCTTCCATCTGACAGCCACTAGTCAGCCTGTCAGATTTTCATATGCTCCCGGCAGCTGCAACTGCCAGGAGTGTGTGTAAACACACATCCCCGGTGCCACCAACATATGTCAGAGGCAGTAAAACGTTCATATATTAATTGCAGTTTACTAATCTCTAGGTGTGTTGGCTGCATTAGTTTCCTTTTTCCCCTGATGATCCTTCCAGACACATTTCCAGTCCTAAGGTGACAACACTCATTTACCATACTGTATGGAGGAACAGTGTTGTCCTCCTAAACTGCACTCCTGATTTCAGCCACATCCTCTTGTCTCCATCCCCACTATGTGGAAGGTAGACCGCATTTATAGACTTTCCAACTACAATTTGGTTTTTAACATGTCCTGAAAAAAATGCAGGAAAATGCATGACCAGGCATCTGGAGAGACATATGGTTCTCAGAAGCCCTTATTTCATTCATCTCTTTATTGCCTATATCAATTCTATGCCCCTCACCCTCGTCCAGTCTGTGCCAGCTTTCATCTCACTTTCTCCTTCATTGCCCAATTTCTTCTTTTCTCTGCTCACTCTGACTTCTGACAGATACTATACCATTTAGTCCTTCAGTGTCCTTCCTGATATCTGACAGGTCTCACCTCATGCTTCCCTTCACTGCCCAACCTGCTCTGTGTCTGTGTGCCCTCTCCGATCTCTGACAGCTCTCATCCCATGCCTCCCTGTCAAGGTTAACCCTCAAGTGTATTCAATGGCAAAAATATGCAGTATCCTCAAATATACTAGTTGGCCATACATGCATAGATTTCTTTCATTCAACTTGTGGGCCAAACAAAAGAAATTTAACACATGCCTCCATCCACGCTAGCTATTGTACTCCAACAGCTGGCTCCTATGGCTGTCAGAATACCCAAACAGTGACTCGATGTGATTGGACGCAATCACTGTTAGGCTAACAATTTTCCACCCAACTCCTTTGATCTTCAGATCAAAGTTTTTCGAGCCTAGTTTTTAAAAGCAGGGCCACCCACGGATTGAATTTTGGTTGAGTCTGCAGGAAATATCCAAATTTTTATCCATGTATGGCCAGTTTAAAATTAGCGCTATCTGCCCCTAATTGCTCATTTCATTCAACATTTGCTTTTCGCATACACTACTTGTTAGTCAAAAAATGTCTCAACAAAAGCGTAAAAGGGAATGGGGTGGATTACTGCATTATAGCTAGTCCAGGATGACAAATTGAACCCTTAGGTTCCCTGTATGCATACCAAGGCTTCAGCTTTATTTTTGACTAGACTACATTGAAAAAAGCAATTCCAAGCAAGAAGTGAATGCACTGAGGTAGCTACTGATGCTATCTAGTAAACTTTGCATAAGTCAGAAATTTCACTCAATTACCAATAATGTGAGTTCTGTATAATTCCCTACAGTATAAGCACACATAGGAGTAGACCTGTGAGGGCAGCACAGTGGCTAAATGGTTAGCACTTCCGCCTGGCAGTACTATGGTCGCTGGTTTGAATCCCAACCCCGGCACCACCTGCCTGGAGTTTGCATGTTCTCCCTGTGACTGCGTGGGTTTTCTCTGGGTACTCCGGTCTCCTACCACACTCCAAAGGCATGCTGGTAGGTTAATTGGCTCCTGTCTAAATTGGCCCCAGTATGTATATGTATGAATGTGAGAGTTAGGGACCTTAGATTGTACGCCCCTTGAGGGTTAGGGACTGATGTGAATGTACAATATATATGTAAAGCGCTGCGTAAATTGATGGCGCTATATAAGTACCTGAAATAAATAAATAATGTGCCCTTCGTTTTATAACTAATCTATTTTCAGAGATTCGAATGTATACGAATCTCTAAATGGACATAGTAATTAATGTCAATGAATCCAAAAAAAGCTATAACAAAACTAATGAATGCATTCCTTTCATTCGAATGATGTCACATGATCAATGGTAGTTCAAGCACATGGGAAAATTAATTAAATTTTTGAGTTCATTCGATAATTTGGATCTGAGTGCAGTTGTGATTTAAATTAAATTGTAATTGTCAGTCCATTCAGTTCCACAGTCTAATGCAATTCTTACATAGTCTGGCTGAAAAAAGACAAAAGTCCATCCAGTTCAACCATCAAAAAAAAAAAAAAAGTATAATCCTACACCCACAGTTGATCCAGAGGAAGGCAAAAAAACCCAGCAAAGCATTCCTTCCTGATCCCATGAGAGGCAATCGGATATTCCCTGGATCAACTTTACCCATAAATGTTAGTATCCAGTTATATTCTGTGTATCTAAGAAAGAATCCAGGCCTTTTTTAAAGCAATCCACTGAGCTGGCCAGAACCAACTCTTGAGGGAGTCTATTCCACATTTTCACAGCTCTCACTGTGAAGAAACCTTTCCGTGTTTGTTGATTAAATTTCTTTTCCTCCAGATGTAAAGAGTGCCCCCTTGTCCTCTGTGATGACCTCAGGGTGAATAACTCTACACTGTAGTAATGCATGCCATTATTAAGCTTGTGATCTACCAGAACCCCCAGATCCTTCTCCGCCATTGGTTCCCCCAGTTGTAACCCCCCCTAGTATGTATGATGCATGCATATTCTTAACCCCCAAGTGCAGAACCTTACATTTATCATCATTAAACCTCATTTGCCACATAGTTGCCCAATTTAAACAGAGAATTGAGGTCGGCTTGTAAATTGGAGACATCCTGTAAGGACGTTATTCCACTACACAGCTTGGTGTCATCTGCAAAGACTGAAATGGGATTTTTAATCCCAGACCCTATATTGTTTATAAATATATTAAAAAGTAAGGGTCCCAACACTGAACCTTGGGGTACACCACTGACAACCCCGGACCATTCAGAGTATGAATCCTTATATATTTATATATTTCAGGTACTTATATAGCGCCATCAATTTACGCAGCGCTTTACATATATTTATTGCACATTCACATCAGTCCCTAACCCTCAAGGGGTGTACAATCTAAGGTCTCTAACTCACATTCATATATATACTCACATTCATTAACCACTACTTTCTGAATACGATCTTTTAGCCGGTTTTCTATCCATTTACATACGGATTTTTCCAAGCCTGTAGACTTTACCTTACACATTAGCTGTGTGTGGGGAACTGCGTCCAGTGCTTTTGCACTCCGAGGATACCAGGTCCACCACCACCCCTCTGTCCAAGTATACCACGTCCACCACCACCCCTCTGTCCAAGATTTTGCTCGTTTCCTCATAAAAAGAAATCAGATTTGTGTGACATCTTCTGTCTTTCATGAATCCATGCTGTCTGTTGCTTCAAATATTTTTTTTCCAGCAAGAACTCATCTATGTGGTCTTTTATTAAACTCTCCAGTATCTTCCCAACTATAGAAGTTAAACTAACAGGTCTATAATTACTTGGTAAAGATTTTGATCCCTTTTAAAATATTGAGACCACATAGGTCTTATGCCAATCCAGTGGTACTATGCCAGTCATTAAAGAGTCCCTAAAAATTAGAAACAATGGCTTTGAAATGACAGAGCTCAATTCTTTAAGGACACGTGGGTGTATGCCACCCGGTCCAGGAGCGTTTTTCACCTTTATTCTTTCTAAATATTTTTGGATCGTTTCAATTTGCGAGTCAGTGTGGATCATCTGGATCTGTGTCAATATCATGCCCATTATAGACAAAAGCTCCCCCATGCTCCTTTGTATACACAGAGCTGAAGAACGTATTTAATAAATTTGCCATCTCTTTGTCCCGAGTCACTCACTCTAGATTATTTTGTAAAGGGCCTAAATGCTCTGACCAGACCTTTTTTACTATTAATATATATGAAGAATTTTGAGGGGTTGGTACAGCTGTCTTTTGCAATTTGTCGTTCGTTTTACATTTTTGCAGCCTTTATTTCCTTTTTGCATATTCTGTTATATTCTTTGTAATGTTTAAACAATGATAGCATTCCTTCATTTTTATATTTAATAAAAGCTCTTTTCTTATTATCTATAGCTTTTTTAACTTTGGCCATAAGCCACAGGTTTGAAGAACTCCCAAACACTGTCTTGTGTTCATTGATGCCAATATTCCCTCCCAGTCTAAGTCTTGGAGAGCAGTTCCTCAGCCTTGGAAAATTAGCTCTCTTAAAATTGAGTGGTTTTATTTTTCCCGTATGTGCTTGCTGTTTACAGTTAACAATAAACGAAATCATGTTATGGTCACTGCTACCCAGATGTTCTTTTATATGGACATTCGTAATAAGCACTGCATGGTATGAGATTACCAGGTCCAGCAGAGCATCATTCTTAGGATGGAAAAATTCGGGGCCACCAAATTTTTCATTATATTTATTCTGTTGCATCCAAAAATATCAAATAGTTTCAATATATGAATAATGAATCTACCTGAAATATCAGAACTGAAAACTAATATATAGCAATCTTTCTAAAAAAAAAAAAAACTGCAAAATTTTTCGGATCCACCCGGACCAACGAATATAATGAAATGAATGTTGAAAATTAATTGATTCAATATATTGGATGTGATGAAACAAAATTCTTCAATGAACGAATTTTCCAGTGTGCACATGTCTACACAGTAGTTTACATTCTAAAGTATTTGCTGTGTAATTTTCTGCTTCTATCTGCTGCCTTCATCACCAACTACATTTAAACTTCCAATTCAGGCTTGCATCTGGTACGTGTGATTAGCCTCTTGATATTTGCATTTTTTTTATAGCCTGCTTTCTCTCTGTTAGAGGAGGTTGGTGGGGGTTCAAGCACCAGCAGGTAAGTTCCAGGATCACCAGGTTACAAACATATGGGAGTGCAGAATATAATT
This sequence comes from Staurois parvus, assembly GCF_062004578.1. Lineage (NCBI taxonomy): Eukaryota > Metazoa > Chordata > Amphibia > Anura > Ranidae > Staurois > Staurois parvus. The sequence goes on along the minus strand of NW_028318089.1, from coordinate 3,938,169 downwards.
TCCTTTGACAATCCCTCCCCCTCACTCTTTAACCTAGATTGAATCTAGCCCATCTGATCTGGGGGTACAATATAAAAAGTCAGGGGGCATAATGACAACAGTGTAACAGAGATGCAGGGAACCAGTATTCCCCGTTCATTCAGCACTGTGCAGTTATATCAAAAAGTAAGTACACTGCAAGTGAGCATTAGACAATGTACGATGACCATTATAACCCTAAAAGGGCTCACCCTCTAGGGGTCACTAGAGATGTGGGCCCCCTATAGTCCTGCACAGCCAGGCAACACACATTCCTCACAAACTTTCATCCTAGAGACAGCAAACAGTCCTTGAGCTTGTTTTTTTTTAGTTTTATTATTAGGGCATACATAACTTGGATGGGGTAAGGGGTGTATGGGATGCCGATGGGAACTGCACTGAGGACAACTTCCTGGAACTATGTACAAGCCTTTACACATCGAAACCTCTTCTTGGAGAGCTCTCCAGCCTCTCCTGGTGTACCATCCCAGACCCCAGATAATCCAGCTGTCTGAAGGAATCCCTGGGCAGGGGAACCAGTGCCTGCCTCTTTAAGATAAACAGTCCCAGGTAAGGAGCTAATCAGGTTCTCCACCAGAGTGTTCCTTTCCCCTTTAACTGGCCCAGGAAGTGTAGGATTTCTCACTCAGCCCTGTTCCTATAAGCTGTTGGGTTGGTTGCTGTTTTCAGGCCTTCCGCTGGGCTGGCTCCTTACCTGCTGCACAGGTGGTCCTCCCTCTGAGGGCCGATGAGGTCTGAGTTTTCCACCTTTCCAGCACCACTGCCTAGAGGTGGGCCCCCTCCCAGGCTCCTGCACCACAGCCTTCTCACTCCATCTTCCATCCGAACTCCCCTGCTGAGCAGGCTCTGTCACATTTAAGGGCTGCCCTTGCCCCATGCCAAGCCTCCTGCTTGGGGATTGGCCAGGGTCCCCTAAGTTTGCAGGCCAGCTTCTCCTCAACCCCGCCCACTGCTTCTAAAATCATCTCCATGATTCTAGAGCAGGGGAGATATCAGGGAACTGACCTGCAGTGCCTCTTAGCCCTGATCTAAATTGAACCATGCTAACTATTACACCCAGGCTGCTACTCAGCCCTTCTAACTAAAAATGGAACACAAGCTCCCCCTGGCTATCTAGAGGGGCACTACACAAGCAAGCAATGTCACGTGGGGCCCACATCAAGTTGTAGATGTTTAACCCAGTCTTGGGGTCACCTCAAAAGGTGACATATAGTGGTGACCATATGTATTACCACTAACATTTTAAGTAAGCAGGAATTTCATGGTTAACGTAAGCATGGTACCAGAATACTAATAGACAAGCTTGGAAAGGGTATTACTTGGGTAACAGACTTGAGCTAGCCCAGCTGGTATGTGGATCAGCAGACACAAGAGGGGACAGGTCTGTTGCTGGATCTTGATAGGGGCAAACATAAACTGGCATGAGTGGGAATAGTTCCATGGTAAGGATATGTGGGAGACGGTCTGGATAAACTGGCATGTAATGAAGCCAGCTCACTACCAAGTCAGATGACAATATCAGATCTTGGGCTTTAACTGGTAGTTCAGAAGAGGGGTACACTGGATCAACTGCCTCTTGTTAATACCAAAAAGATATGGCTATGGTAGAATAGCAAAGCCTTGTGGGATCCGGTATTGCCTCATACCAAAATCCCTGGGGTCATTTACTGCGTTATGCCAGATAAACAAACAGAAAATTGATGTTGCGCTAATCACAATAATGCCACAGACATTCCAAAACAAATAATGAGATGAGAAGACAATAGATAATACACCATAACATAATCAGTAAATGGAAGGAATATGGGAGTGAAGGGAAAGGTGAAATAATAAAGGTCCAAAATGAGGACCAAAAAGTGTAACAAACAATAAACCGTGACCGTTTGCAAAACGCACAGAAATGATCAGGGGAAAATTAATTTACAATATTACACTATGGAAGCACTTTTCTTGTCTCCCTGGGAGTGCTGTGAGCTGGCTGTTTTTTTCTGGTCCAACGAACCCCTAGCAGGAGTTTTGTGCGCTGGCTGATTTCCGCGTCCAAAGGTGAAAGATATATTACCACTGCTGAATAGTATGGTCCACCAGTGAGGGGGATATCATCCCTACATCGACGTTTGGGATTCCACTTAAAGGGCCCCTGCAGTGAGTGTCCTGAAAGCCTTTTGGCCCCTTGGGGTCTGGGCGCGGAGGTGAGGAGGCAATTTAGCCGGTGTGGGATTCAACAATCATTTACCGATCCACGTTGTGTTTTTTTTTTTTTGTTGTTTTTTTTATGCGTTTTTGCACATGGACTTTGTCACATTTATGATTTATTTAGTCACGTTATTTATTTCTTCATTGTGTTATTGTATTTTACAGTGCACAGTAATGCATTCATTTGGTTTCACTGTGCGTTTTTATCACCATTTTCTGTTTTATACTAGTTGCACTCTATATATGCTTGGCACATTTATTTATGGTATTTATATGGTCACTTATTAGTCGTTTTATGTCACATGACCTTTTGATGCACATTGTGTTATGACTCTTTAGTCGCATGGTCAAATTTTTTGGCCTCACTGTGCGTTGTTTATGTCATTCTTCTGTGATAAGCGGTTTGTCCACTTTTAATAAGCACTTCATTTTGTATTTTTCACATTTTACTTCACTTTCTCATCAGTTGTATTCACGTTATTTCATTTATGTTATGAAGCACTCATATGTCCCACTATTACTGTGATTTAGTTAATATTTTATTTTTCCCTGATCATTTCCGTGCGCTTTGGCCAAGGTTTATTGTCTATTACACTTTTTGGTCCTCATTTTGGACCTTTATCATTTCACCTTTCCCTTCATTCCCATATTCCTTCCATTTACTGATTGTTATGGTGTGTTATCTATTGTCTTCTCATCTCATTATTTGTTTTGGAATGTCTGTGGCATTATTGGGATTAGCGCAACATCAGTTTTCTGTTTGTTATTTGTTAGTGATATTGCCAGGTGTTTGCTGCTGTCCCAATAGTCCCATCTTTTCTAGTAGCAGCGTGAAAAGTTTGTTTACATATTTTATGCCAGATAGACACTGTTGCAAAAGGGAAGGAATAGATACACATTTAATGCAATGTGAAAGCTTACATTATGTTCAGTGACGTGCAGTTATTATTATTATTATTTATACAGGATTTATATCGCACCAACAATATAAAGGGAGACAATACGTCAATGATACAGTTCAATAGAAGAGCGTTCGGAGGGCCCTGCTCCTTGGAGCTTACAATCTAAGAGTTATGTTTGGTGACATCTGCACTTACAATTGGAATGTTACTAACTGTTAACAAGTTTGTCCGTCTCTGACCAGCAAGAATGTCCAACAGAATCTGAAGTGTATGGGAGTTCCGACGATCCTGTCAGCAAGTCCAGCTCAACTGTAGTGTCCCCCCAGTCTCACTCCAATTCCTCAGGGTCCACTCATCATGCTCGATTTCCAGGGGCCCGAACCTCGCTAAGAGTCTGGACAATTTCCAGTCTACCTCTCCACCAATAACACTCTTCACCTGCTCACCTGAGGACCGGTCATCACAACTAGGCTCCTTCTGCATGGAGAGGTCAGGGCGGGTAAATGAGGCCAGCTGTTCCGAAGTGTTGCTTGTTCTGCTGTACAGTGATAGTGGATTCCGGCCTTCCGATATCATTTGCCAGGCTGGGAATGGTAGTGCGTGACCCTTCTCTGCTTGGTGGGTCAGCAATGGTGGTGGAGGATTCACAGTCCCAGGACTCGACCCCGCTTGGTGTGGCCAACTCTGGACCAACCCTGATCTTCCAGCTTCTTGGAAAAAGAGTCCCGAATGTAGATTTATGCTATAGCTGCCAGGTGCCAGATCTCTGGGCAACAGATGGTTAAGAGGCTCTTTGTAATGTCCGCACCTGGCCCAAGCTCTGACCATGGCATTTGGCCATCTGCAGTCAGGACAAACGAGGCATAAACTCTCCGTGCCTTCGATCATCCCCAGAGCAAAGCATCCGCGATTCTCAAGGTGGACCCCCGTAAAATCTCCATACAGTAGATTTTTTTTATAAACTTGCAGAATGTAGTGGCAATTTTAAGGGCAAGCTTTTGGGTGTGAACTTAGACGTGCTGGTAGGTGTGGCCACACACCTCCTCTTGATCACCTGGTGTCCCCCAAACTTCTTTGCTGGGACTTTACTGCCAAGGGATTAACCCCTGGTGTGCCGAATTGAGCAGACTCACTTGTTATTGCCACCTGTACAGCAGCGCACACACTGATTTGCAGAGATGAGCTATCCCGGTTGCTTTGGGCAATGGCAAACATATATATGAACACGTTATTGTCCTTTACAGTCACATAGCCTTTGTTGGTGGCCACCTGGGGAGCAGCTAAAGGACGTGTGCCCTGAGGAGCCATCCCGGTTGCTCCAGGCAGTGGCGTCCCTAGGGGGGAGCGGGGGGTGTGGTCCGCACCAGGTGACACCATCACAGGGGGTGCAAGAGCAGGATGCCAGCAGAGCTTCCTGGCTCTGTGAAGGTCCTGGCCAGTTATTGGGGTGATCCCAGATTCCTGGCACAGTGACAGCTGCCCCCGGTGTAGCAGTAAAATGAGTATCCCGGACCCGTGAAGATATGTATCCCCTGAAGCAACTGCCCACGTGCAGGTTTCAGGCTGAAGAAACTGATTGCCAATCTCCGACTTTAGCACAGAGCTGCCACAGTTAACCTCTTACAGGCTGCAAACCATTGAAGCTGATCCCGCAGATCACTATATGGGTTGCAAAATCGGTTAACCCCGTATAGGTTCAACCTATACGGGGTTAACTGATCTTGCAACCCATAGTGATCTCCGGGATCAGCTTCAGCAGTTTGCAGCCTGTAAGGGGTTAACTGTGGCAGCTCTGTGCTACAGTTGGAGATCGGCTTCTTCAGCGTGAAACCTGCACGTGGGCAGTTGCTTCAGGGGATACATATCTTCACGGGTCGGGATACTCCTTTTACTGCTACACCGGCATCGCTCTTTCCTCTCTGGAGGGGTGATACCACTTATTACCGCACCGGGTGACATCAACCTTAGGGATGCCTCTGGCTCCAGGCGATGGCAGGAAGGACAGGGTATAACGAATATTCTGCAAGAGTTCAGCAACCCACACAGGTCATTTTGTTAGGAGCCACCTGGGGAGCAGCATAAAAATGTTTTGATAGGGCCGGAATGGTTTACTGGGTTCTGTGACACCTTTCTTCAGGCTTGTCGGTTGCTAGGGGTGATGGCTGCAGGTTGCTATAGGCGAGTCCCCACAAGGAGCACTACCCCCTTGGGGATTGCTGTTGAATTTGGGTCCCCCTATAGTCCTGCACAGCCAGTCAATAAGCATTTTCCAGACATAAGCTTTCATCCACAGACAAAAATCAGGCCTTGAGCTTTGGTTTTGTTGTTTTATTGAGGGGATTAAACTTTGATAGGGTAAAGGGGTGTATAGGATGCCCAAAGGAACTGAAATCTGAGGGCAACTTCCTGAACTATTCAGTTTCTTCTCTCTGACACACATTCTCTGTTGCAGTGCTAGCCAGCAGCTCCAGTTGTATTACCCCAGACTCTAGATGAACTCCTCTTCACCCAACAATCTGAAGCTTTTCATCCTGTTCCCTTAAGTAAGGTGCACAGTCACTAGCAAAGGGCTAGTGATCCAGAGTGCTCCTTCCCCTATCCGCCCAGAAGGTGCAGGTGTACTCACCCAGATCCTCTCCTGCACAGCTTGTGGAATGGCTGATGCTACCAGGCCTATCAGCTGGGCTGCTCCTTTCTTGCCACATAGGTGGTCCTCTCTCCAGCTCCAGGCTCGCAGGAAGGCCTCCTGGCAGCCTTTTTCCTCCAGCCTCATATCTTCCTGACTTTCTCTCCTCTCCCACCACCACACTCCAACTCCTGCTACTGAGCAGACTCTAACCCCTTTTAAGGGAGTCCAGCCCCCGTCAAGCCTCCTGTTGGGGATTGGTTGAGGTCCCTCAATGGTGCAGCCAACCACTCCTCAAATCCACTCACTGCCTACAAGGCCCTCCTCCGAAAGCCTCAGAGCAGGGGGACATACGAGAGGGGCTGGCCTGTAGAGTTTCTAAGTCCTGTCCCAAATTTCACCCCTCTGGCTATTGCACCTGAGCTGCTAGTTAGCTCCTGTCTAACCATTAAGGATCTAGCTCCACCTAGTGTAACTAGGAGGGTGCTACTTGTATATGAAAAAGGCATAGGGTTATATGTGCCTACACACAAAGAAAATACAAATAGTATGATTTGACCTTCAATATGCAGTTTGCTATTAGGCAGCAGTTCAATGATTTCCTGGAACTGGGATGTGTATAGAGAAGGGTAATTAAATTAAATGCCTAGGAAGACCTCCATTACGAGAAAAGACTAATAGAACTGAATGGATTCATCCATAAAAAGTCCATAAACAAAGATATGATTATATTATTATTTATAAAATATAGGAATGGTCTCTACAGAAAAGTCAGAAAACCGTCGTTCAAGAACTGCTTGTCAGAAATGTATTAAGGCAAACTTGTTAAATTGCTGAAAGGTCCATTTTATATTTTAACACACATCAATCTGATTATTCATATTAGTTTCATGTTTTTAAAATTCCATTCTACCCTAGACAAATCATAAGGCAAAATGACAATTTACTCTCACAGATCAGAAGACATTCTATTTTGGTTTCTTTGAATCATTTAGATGTTCTAGTCTAGAGCACATACTTGACAGCCGAAGAAACAGCCTTTGATTTTATGTGTATCTGAATCCCGAATCTAAGAATCCCATCATTCAACAATGCATTGTGAAGCCACCAGCAGGATTGTCAGCATTTTTAGGGTGACTTGTTCTAAAGTTGTACAGCGTAGAATTAATGAGATGTGACAAGTGACCTTTAATGTGATAAATCTGAAAGAGACAGCTACTGACATATAATTTTCACAGTGCCCCAATCCATACCACAAATACCCTTTCAGACACTCTACATCACAAAGCTTGTCAACACTGGAAGACAAAAGAGCACCCCCTGAATTCCCATATGTCTGATCTAGTACATACACATCCTCCCTCCGCTTGTTCATATCACTGCTGGAGGACAGACTGGGCTGACATACCGTGCATAATGAATCATTACATGGGAGCAAAGGACACTATATATATAGCCTGGAAAGTGATGTTTATCATCCTATTGCTGGTCCACAAAAATATTTCAATTATTAATCATAACCTTTAATCATCCACTTGTCATTTTGATGTTACATTGCTGTAGGTGGACATAGATTCTCCAAAATACATAAACAGCACAGTGCAATGAGTTTATCTAACTACTTTGGGAGTGAGAAGAAGGTACCGTAACATTTTGGGGAACTGGTAGGTCAAGATGAACAGGTGCTGAATGGTATGCTTGCATTAATGCCATCTTTTTCCTTAAAGTGTTACTAAACTCACAACAGTAAAATCAGTCTGTATATGCAGTAAAGCATGCTGGTTATACTCACTGTGGGACCTAAGGGGTTAATCCTCTGCATTGTGTAAAAATGCTGTCTTCCCTGATCCTCCCCTTCTTCCAGTGCCCCCCCCCTCTTATCTCCTAATAAGAAATATGTGGAGACACACTGCACATGCTCAGTTTGGTGTGTATTGCTAGGGAGCAGGGGCGGACTGACAACTCATGGGGCCCCCGGGCAATAGGGGATCATGGGGCCCCTGTGTCCTTGCCCAAACTCCAAAAAGCCTATGTAAAAGGTACCAGGGGCATCTCATGGGGCCCCCTACTGACCCCAGGCCCTCGGGCGCTGCCCGAGTTCCCAAATGGTCAGTCCGCCCCTGCTAGGGAGGCTTTTTTTTTTTCCTTGGGAGAGTGCATGTGATCAGCACAGGGTCAACAAACAAGAGATCCCTGTGCTTAAATCCCAACAGCTAGTGCATGCATTTATCCATCAGGTGCTAAAGGGGTGTAACCACATATTAACACTAGAAATTCTTAGGACCCTCTGCACACTGGTATATACCCTTCCAAGCAGATTATGCAATAAATAGGGATATTTTGTTCACACATATTGCAATACATGCTTAAGCTGGCCAACTGCGTCAAAGTAATCCCTCTATGGCCAGTCCTACTCTGCTCTGCCTACGCAAATGCTACTGTGGACACAATGCTAGCATAGGGGAAAAGACACAATGGGGGAGGGCTACAAGGTTCAGGTCTGGCTACTGACCCAACAATACAACAAACAAGAGATCCCTGTGCTCAAATCCCAACAGGGTCAATCCACACTCTCCAGACAGAAGTCAGGGGTTCTGCATCCTCCTAGAGCAGAAAAAAACTCATCCTATAAGTTTAAACCAGTGCTCTACTGAACACTGATAGTCACAAGACTGCTCTAACTGCTGATGAGAAAAGGTATTTAGCAGTTTATATTTACTAAAATAATTGCATTTCCATGTTCTGTGTACTGTAGGAGACCAGATATAGTGAATGTGCAGGGTCCTGGGTTTAGTAACACTCTAACACAGATGACAAATGGGTTAGCTGAATGTATAAAGAGAGAGAGATTTACCAGATTTGACCATGTTGCAGAGTTCTTGCAGAACCATGTTGCAGAATTATTCATAGAATCTCTTTTGTCAACCCTTGTTTTGATTAGTAGTATGTCCATGAAAGCTCTCATTTATCCAGATCATGGTATATCTAGTAGTAGTTGGTCACATTCAGCTGGCCTATTTCTGTAATGTTAAAGATGTTTCAAAGCCTCCCAAAAAAGCACAGATAACTTAATCCAATCACTATGGAAAGGCAGATGTTCTTGTCCAAGAACAAAATGAGAGATATTCAATATTGCATAACAAGCCCATTAGAATGTGCCTCTTCAGCCTGGCGTAGCCAATCCAACTAGGGTTCCTCTAGAGCAGGGGTGTCAAACTGGCGGCCCTCCAGCTGTTGTAAAACTACAAATCCCATTATGCCTCTGCCTTTGGGAGTCATGCTTGTAACTGTCAATCTTGCAATGCCTCATGGGATTTATAATTTTGCAACAGCTGGAGGACCACCAGTTTGACACCCGTGCTCTAGAGCTTGAAAGGGAATCTTTGAATTGTGACTGATTCCCCTCCATTTTAGTGATGCCTTCATAGTTCAAGAACTATTGCTACTTGGCAGAGCCAGTTGCATGACACCAACAGCCTATGGCAGACAGTGTTCTGTGGAACCCTAGGGTCCCTCCCGAGGTTGCTAGGTGTTCCTTGAGTTTGGCTGATTTACCTTCCATTTAATGGTGGTTGCATAGTTCAAGAGCCAGTGCCATTTGACAGCACAAGCTGAAGGACACAAATTATTATTTTTTCAAGCTGTCCTTAAGGGTGGAATTCTGAACATCATTGTAAAGGGGACATTTTTCCTACTGGAACACCAATGTAAGGGACATTTTGGCCACTGACTTCCAAGTAATTGGTTTTAGCAGAGGTTGCTTGAGACCTGAAAATTATTTCAAGGGTTTCCCTGGGGTAAAAAGGTTGTAAAAGGCTGGTCTAGCAGTTAAACTTACTTATCAAGGGGTTATGCTTCACACGTAGGGGTGGACTGACAACTCATGGGGCCCCCGGGCAATAGGGGATCATGGGGCCCGTGTCCTTGCCCAAACTAAAAAAAGCCTATGAAAAAGGTACCAGGGGCATCTCATGGGGCCCCCTACTGACCTTGGGCAGTGCCCGAGTTTCTAAATGATCAGTTCGCCCCCGTTCACAAGTAAATCTGTACTAATCTGCTGGGTTTGTGGAAGGATTTATGGAAGCCTAAACTGGATGACCAACTAACCATAATCAAACAGTTGCTGGTGTGAAATTTTACACATCTTGTCACTTTTTGGCCAAATGCGCATCCAGAATCACTAGTTTGTAGGGAATGACTTTCATGATGATACTAAAATGAGGAATAAGACCTTATGTTTTGGATCTGTGATGGAAGTACTGTGATTCATACTAATTAAGTAGGGGGACTTTGCATTTAGCCTACATCACCATAGGTTATCTAGCTGTTTCCTTTAAAGAAACAATTTGCTAAGCACTATTTGTATCCTAACCAATCATAAAGCATAACCTCAGTGCAACTATGACCCTATGTGTGGGAAAAATAAATACAGTATAGGGACACATTTCACTTGAACATTTGGACAAAATTTTTGCAGAAAACCAAAAAGCACAGTAACTCCAAGGAAAATTCTGTACCATTGTTTTAATTTTACTGCATGCCAACCACATGTGAACCGAATAGATTTTAATAGTACAAGAGCTAGAATGGGTGTTTACATTTTATTATTTTATCTGCTTTAAAGATGAACTCCAGTTAAACAATCTAAATTTACTGTTGAAATACGGGTGCCATTTTACTTGTCAAAGGATTTCTATTTCTGCCCATCAATGCCTAAGAATCATACAGCTCTGGAAAACAGCAGACAGGCTGGTGACCTGAGTTTTCTCTACTGTAGTTATGCAATACAGCTTAGTCACTGACCTGCCTAACTCTGTAACAAAAATGTTTTCCACACCACTTTTAAGAGGTCCAGATACGTTTTTTTCAATAAAAGTCAGGAAGGCAATCCAAAAATAGCCAACACAATTCAGGGGTCCAAGATTGCTCCTTGTTCAACAATGTGAATAGACTAAAAGTGAACTGGAACTTTGTTTTTTTACAGTATGACTACAATCGCAGACCTCGTCTTGGTTTGGTTCTGGTCTGTTCTTTCCTCACAGCTGCAGTCTCCTTTCTCCTCTGCAGGTGGTGCTCAGCCGCAGCAGCATTGCAGAAGGAAAGGAAGTCAAGAGGAACCTTTTCTCTATGGTGTCCTTGGTCACTGGGGAAGTGAAAAGATTGGATGCTGCCACCCCATCTGACTCTGGTGGCCATCTTGGGTCAGGCAGAGCGTATTTTAAGACCCTGGCTTTTGGGCTTGGTGTGCATTTTGTGAGTGGACAGTGCAGGGGCAGGTTACCCATCTGTCAGGGAAAGTGAAAAGCAGTAGAGAGAGGTTCTGTATAAGTAGGGACAGGCTATCCTCTCCAGGAATCCTCCCAACTGGGCACAGACTGAAAAGGCCGATTTCCACCCTCAAGGCAGATGCTCTCTGCACATTAGACCTGCTCCACTCTGCATAACTATTCTGAACTGTGGGCAGGGGCGGACTGACAACTCATGGGGCCCCCGGGCAATAGGGGATCATGGGGCCCCTGTGTCCTTGCCCAAACTCAAAAAAGCCTATGAAAAAGGTACCAGTGGCATCTCATGGGGCCCCCTACTGACCCCAGGCCCTCGGGCAGTGCCCAAGTTTCCAAATGGTCAGTCCACCCCTGACTGTGGGTGTTCCCAGTTGGGTGCTTTCCCTCTGGGCAGTTTGTATTTTTGGGCTGTGACTTCAATACAAGTTCTCTTATTTGCCTTGGACTCTGTATTTACTACCAACACAGTACGCTGCACCCACCCACAAGTATGTTACTTGTCAGCATATTTGCATGCAGCACATTTGACTGGCTCCTAATGCTGTCCATAGCAGTTTGATTGCTGCTATACAGGAGAATATAAAAAGGTGGAGACAAGATTGATTTCAGGTGCTTATACTAGTTGCACATAAAAAGACATTACATAATTTTAGTGAATAAACAGCTGCATTTAATAGTCAATTTTGTTCATTTTTGTAAGAAAATGAATCAAGAATGTTCATTTCCAACAGATTTTCCATTATGAAAGAAACAAACAACTATAAAACGTTACATTATTTTATGCATGAATATTTTTCAGGGTCCTTGGTTTTCAGAATGTCATTTGCACTCCCTTAAACATACATGCTGCCACATGTTAAAGCAAATGCCATAGGCTTAGCAATGTTTAAAAGTCCAGGCTTTAAAATAATGTGATATCCCAAGGCTATCAGGGCTGTGTGCCCATGATATTTTCACCACAGATGACACAGCTAAAAAAAATACCAGGCAATATTCTGTTTGATATGTGCCAAATTGACTTAGTATAGCAGCAAATAGAATGGCAGTATGATTTGCTGATGTATGCCTTGGCACAGCGGTAGAATTGTTTGTGTTGATTTAGGAACATTACATTTTGCTACAGTGAATTAGTTGCACAGTGGACCATAGACCATTAATGTGAATGTTGAGATGAGAGGCCATGGACTAATTACTTCTTACACATACAAGTAGCTGTGTAGTGAGACTAATCAATACAAAGAGATATGTAGGTAAATACTATATATATGCTATGCAGTATTTACCTACATATATATGATAATATATGCTATATAGTATTTACCTACATATATATGATAATATATGCTATATAGTATTTACCTACATATATATGATAATATATGCTATATAGTATTTACCTACATATATATGATAATATATGCTGTATCGTTTTAGTCAGAGTAGGTGAAGGGTTTTAAATACCTGCAGGTACTTATTGTTGCCTGTGCCTTTTGGGGAGATTTCACGCCACATCTGGGCTCAGTGATAACAGAAGACATGATAACAACATCTCAACATAGCATAGTAAACAGATACACACTTTCAAGTACAATATCTAGTCCAATTCTCAACTGTTACAAACATATAAAACAACATATGAGCATATATACAGTAAAAGCACATTAAAACATCAACAGGCACATATAAAACAGCTAAAATAAAAAAATTTGGATCAGGAAAATCCATCCACTTGCCAGTGTTAGGATGGTGCTTATGCACATAGTAGTGCAAGTCCTTAAATCCCCCCCCCCCCCCCGCAGCTGGGACAGAACTAATTTATCTATGAAGATGTGTCCTCCATAGTTCCATTCCTCATAACATATTCGGAACTCCTGAGTAGTAACGGTGTCACCTATAAGAGAGTGCATTTCCTTAGAGACGCTCAAATGTTCCCACACTGTGGCCTGATAAAGCTCCTCCTCAACCATCTGAAAAAGGAGCATTGGGAAGGTAAGGGAACTTCATCCCATATTGCTTCCACACCTTATGGGCCAAATACCTCTTGGAGCTGTGACAAACTAGTTACGTGACACCCACATCCTCAATCTGGAGGCAGGTATGCATTAGACACCCTCCCAGCAGCCATTCATTCCACAGGCTCCTCGGTACAATCGTGCTCTTCCTTGACTGTCCCTAGGGCACAATCACTCACAAGGGGGTAATAAGCCCTCTTATACAGTGACTTCTCACTCTTTTGAGGCAGAATTGCATCCCAAAGTGCTCTTGGTGCATCATTAGATATCTCTTGTCCAAGGTCGAGGTCCAGTTCTGCCATCTCCCATGCCTCAGACACCAATTCACCTGTAAGGGAGCATCTTGAACTCTCTCCAGAGGTTCCCACAAATATTTCCACTCTCCTGCTTCAACTTTTTTTGACACCTGAAAAGCATAGGAGGGATCACTTGGAGCTAATGCTGTGGTCACAGATGTAAGGCATGACATATCCTCGAGTCCCACTCCTACAGTCTCTCCATAGGCTGGCTCAACTCCAGTAGCAATGGAGGAGCCTACCCACAGCTCACCCAGCAGAGACTGGCTGGTAATCCCGGGGGTTCAATGCCTGATAGAATTGCTTCGGTCCCCTCACTAGATGGAGCCTCTTCCTAGACTGCATCTTTCTTCCATGGCAACAACAGGTCCTGAGGTTCCTCACAGTCCAAGAGGACCTCAAATAAAAAGGTACAGCACCCCTCACAATGTGCCTATGGAGTAATGACTACTATCAGCTGGTTGCAGATTGACACTAGCATTTCACTTAAGTCATAATGGTATAGGGTGAACCCCTTCTTTGGCATCACCTACAGACACGTATTCACTGTAGTTCCCCAACACAAGCACAGTCTTTGGAAGCTCTTTCTCCATAGAAACATGAACATGTTCTCACCCTGTTCACACACCCTGACATTCTATTGCTCTCTCCAGCTACCACGTTATTCCCCACTCCCTCTTTGACTATGTCTTTTGGCATATACTCAACTAGTAAGGCCAATACATCCTCCTCAGGTAGTGATGTACCCCAATAGATTTTCCTAATCCAGCCTATCTGGGTGTATCCCTGAGCAGGGATCCAGTGCCTGTCACTTTAAATTAAGACAGTCCCGGGTAGTTGCTAATCTGATTTCCCACTAGAGTGCTCCTTCCCCTATCTGGCCCATGGGCTGTAGGTTTACTCACTTAGTCCTTCTCCCGTGTTGCTGGTGGGTCAGTGGCTGCTACCAGGCCTTCTAGCTGAGCTGCTGCTTCCCTGCCACACAGGAGGTCCTCTCTCAGGGGCCATTGAAGTCCCAAGCTTTCTTCCTTTCAAGATCCTCCTGCCTGGAGGTGAACCCCTATCCCATCTGGGCCCCCTAAGAGGGTTCTGCTCTCCCGCCTCACTTTCTCATCTTCCACCCGAACTCTCCGGCTGCTGAGTAGGCTCAGTTATTCTTAAAGACTGTCCTGGCCCCTTGACCAACCCCTTTATGCCTCCTCCCAACTACTTCTAGATCTTTATCCAATGTTCTAGAGCAGGGGGAAATCCCAGAGAGCTGGTCTGCAAAGCCTCTCGGCTCTGACCTAAATTTGACCCACCTGGCTATCACACCCAGGCTTCTACTCTAACAATTGAGACTAGAGCTCCTCCTAGCTAACTAGAAGAGTGCTACATTACAATGTCCATCAGTAGCTTCTACCCAGCACCACTGCAACACTCTTCAGCAAGAAAATTCTATGCAAGGCCAGCTACCTTCAGATATCAAAGTGCATACCCCCAACACTCTGCAGTTACAAATAACTTGCACAGCAGCCACCCAAATATCAATAAACTAATAATCACAAAAAGGCAGTAATAAATGTATGAAAAATAAATTATCTTAAAATAATAAATTCAAACATATACACCACCAGGCATGAAAGCTATTCACTGTTGGAAAAAACTTAAAGGACATGCATGCCGATGCATATAAAATGGAGGAGGAGCCATGCTGTGGCATTTTGCCTACTATGGGAGCTTGTTGGATTGGTGCTTAGTGTAATTTGCCTATAATGTGGAGGTCCCATTATCTGGTGAGTATCGGTTCTATAGGTGGTGGGGTCACAGTGTGTGAAGAGCATTATGTGATTTGGATCAAAGCATTTTTCACAATCGCATGTAAAGAGTTTTGCAGCTTGGACCCTTATAATTTTGTACACATAATAATTGTTCAGATTTAGAATATTGCATTGACTATACTGTATATGCATAGTATGTTGTTTGCCCCTTTTTGTCTTTTTATGTGCAACAAGGTGTCAAAGTACCTAAAGACATAAGAAAACACTTGCTTATTTTAGGACATAATTGATCAGCTGGGGATGGGAGGATATTCTTAATCGACTGCCATTGCTTTCCATGAGACCAGCTTGAATGCTACCCCATCTCTGCTCCATAGGCAAAAGCATGCATTATTCGGTGGCCTTACCTGCAGCATCATATGTTCCCAGGTTTGTGGCTTCAATCAGGGGCAGACTGACCATTTGGAAATTTGGGCACTGCCCGGGGTCAGTAGGAGGCCCCATGAGATGCCCCTCGTACCTTTTTCATAGGCTTTTTTGAGTTTGGACAAGGACACAGGGGCCCAATGATCCCCTATTGCCCGGGGGCGCCATGAATTGTCAGTCCGCCCCTGGCTTCAATTACTTAGGTCATTGTACAGTACGACCCACCCCCCCATCCCCGGGTCATATGTCACAAACCCTTCCATCTTCCACTTAATTGCCACTGGCCCTATCCCAAAAGGCCCAATGAATATTTGTTTCATAATGTTCATTGCAGCAGCTAAATTGCTAATGAACTTTGCTGATGTGCCACATCATGAGTTTACTGAGCTCCGTGTTTCATCGTGCAAGCTGTCGTATAGAGATGCACCTGGGAAGGCTCAGTTATTAATTGCAGGCATGGCAACGGGTCCCCAACTACAAGAGATTATAGGGCTACACTGGCTTTTTCAGCATCAGAGAGCGTGAGCAAAACATACACTTCAGCTAATTCCCAGAATTATTCCAGATGGCTGATCCCAATACAGGCAGCGTGAGCTGGACAAGAAAAAAAATACAGCTTTGCATGGCTAGAATAGTAGCCATTTCTACTAAGTGGTGCTTGTCTTTGGAGAAAGTTTATGCATATCCAAACCCAAACTTCTAGTGATGGCAGCTTACTGGTCCTTGGATATCGTGGCTTTTTCACGTTTTTTCCTTTAATTCCTCCTGGTGATCCTGCCAGTAACACACTTCCTGCTGTAGGATGACAACCATACTGAGCAGTGTTGTCACCCTAGGAAAGGGAGTGTTAGTTCTCCACTGAGGACAAGGGGGCACTGGGATTGGGATTTACAGTATATGTGTCTGTGAGACTCTTGTGTGCAGCACAGCAGTCAAAGCAAGTTTTAGAGGTACAAGGAAGCCAGAGTTTTATTTAACCATACCCCTTAAGCCACCCCAATGTTAACATTTTGGCCACATCCACTTTTTGCCATCTTGGATCATGCAGAGTCTATTTAAGTCCTTGCTCCTAGGATTTGGTGCACATTAGTCAAGTGGCTAGTGTAGGGAGATCTTACACTCTATCAGGGACAGCACCAGCCGTAGGGAAAGAGCAGGACCTACGCCTATATCTCCTCAAGCTCCCTCTTGGGTTGGACTGGCCATGCTGCACTCCACCTCCCTTGACAAGCGCTCTTTTCAGCTTGGGCCTACAACCGCTGACTCTCCGCTGCATTGACTGTGAGTTCCCGGTCAGGCTTCCAACCTGCCGGGTTGTTGTATTGCTCTGCCAGTTCTTCAAATACATTGTTTTTTGTACTTCAGGCTTTTAAGGACATCAAGCTCTTGGGTGTTAATTTCATTGACCATAATAATTTATTCTGACCTTTGCAAAGAACAAACCCCCAAGTGCTGAAGTTGTTTTAAATGTGTTTGAGGCCTTAACATGTTTGGGTTTAGATTTAAAATTTTACTTTTTATTCATAATAGCTCTGCAACCAAGGGGCCCTGGACCCGTTTGTCTCCACAGTCCTACTGTCCAAGATAGGAATAGTTGCTTTTCTGGTTCCATAACTGAATGCTGTTAACTCACAAACTTGTACATGCTGCGTAAGGTGGATATCATACTCGTACAGTAAGAGTAAATAAAAAGCTGGTGTGGTTTTGTAGCCAGAGGGTTAACCGTAATAGTGGTGCAGATGGCTTGGGCCTGCAGATGTTTCTATCAGATGTAAATATGGACCTGTGATACTTATAGAGTGAAGGATGACATTGACAGGAGGTACAAAGTCCACAAAACTATTGCCTCATGGCAGGGTGACCATCTGGGACTCCTCGCCCTTCCTCTGCAGGGTCACACAGAAAAGATCGTGTGCAAATATACAAAGACTGAAATATCACATGATGTTTATTCTTCATACCCCGGCCAACCACGGACAGTTGTATTTTGGGAGATGCCGTAGAAATACAGACAGAAGATAGAACTGACAGGTTATGGCAGTGCCAAGAAGGAAATGCTATCCTGGTATAATAGATGATAATCGGCAAAAGCATCTGATACCTGTGAGAACCTAGTCCTCTAAAGTGGACCTGTCATTCCAGTCTATAAACAGCTAGTTTAATAACAATGTGTACTTTTTTTTTTTTTTATATATTTCATTTGTCACTGTGAAATCATTACCAAACCCTGTTTATATATAAACTGCCATAGTCAACAGCAGACAAGAGTCAACAAATGTGACATTTGTTCTTTCCTTGGAAGAACAAAATGTTAAGGCTGAAATTTAATCTGCTTATATTTTGCCATCCCTGATTAATCGTTTTTTCCCTCATCAACACACTAATTAAGAAAAAATCCTTTCTGTTTTCATTATATATGGTGATGTCTTCATTTGATCAGCTGTGATGCATGCAGGCTCTTGGGAGGAGTTCTGCAAATAATAAAATGCAAATATAGAAATACCCTTGCTGGTGGACATCAGTCTGGAGAAGTGGGCATTTCTACATAGTTATATATATATATATATATATAAAAACACTCCATAGCGCAAACAGTTACATAGTTAGTCTGGCTGAAAAAAGACAAAAGTCCATCCAGTTCAACCATTAAAAAGAAAAAAAAAAAAAGGTTGTAATCCTATTCTAGGCTGGCAATCTCCAAAGTCTCCTAACAGTCACAATTTTAACCGAGCAAACTCGATTTCTGTGGCTCCGAGAGTGCAAAGCGGACTGTTTGTGATCATAGAATATCTAGTTATGGGTAACAGTTTTCTGTCTCTTTTTGGCTCTGCAGGAATGTATAGTGTTTTTAGTTCACATTGTCGTCCTTTATTATGTTAAAGCCAAATGCAACCCTTGGCTTTATAGGCATGAGTGAATAGAACCTGAGCCCTACTCACTGTATATATAACTCACGTATGCCACAGTGCTTGTGCCCACAAAATATTCTTCTCACTGAAATTGGCAGTCTCACAGACGCACACAAACCTCAGTACAATATTTAAAAAAAAAATAAAACTCTTCCCTTATCTATGCTTTTCTGCATTTTACAGCTAACAGTTTGTATGTGCCTATCTCAGAGAAGAACTTTATAAGAATAGTCTGCAACTTCTTAGCCACCAGCAACTGTTCAGACGATGAACACCGTCACCAGGAGTATATGATGTACAATATAGCATACAGAGAGCAGTATTGGGAGTATGTTATGTACAGCATAGTGTTCAAGGTGTGACGATTTAATTCCAAGAATGGACTGTAAAAAAAAAAAAATCAAACATCTCTGTATTCTTCAAAAGATTGGATGAAATTTGAGGGCATTGCTCTTTCAAGATTCGAGGCTCCATCTTTGCGGAAATCTTTCTCATTCTCAAATCCTCTGTTAGATTCTGCCGCACTGTTCATGTTCAATTCTTTTGCCATCGTTCACATACTCCATCTTCGATTAAAGTGTACGAGAATTCACACTCTGTCCACATTTTGCATCCATCTTTTGCTTTATTGGCTGCCCCCTTCTTGGGTCTGTAGCGCTACCTTCTTGAGGGCCTCTGTGCTTCAGGATCCCTCTAAGCATTGCACAGCCAGGCAACATGCATTTTCCACACTTGCATCCACAGTCCGTGAACAGTCCATGAGCCTGGACTCTGACACAACCCCCCCCCCCCCCAACTGCCCCCACTGCCCCCCACCAAAAGTAAGGATGGGAGGAAAGGGTGGACGGGGGGGACAAATGTATGGAGGGATGGATTGATGGATGGTAGGGTGGATGGGGGGACAGATATATGGAGGGATGGGTGGGTGGATGGGGGGAAAGATGTATGAAGGGGCAGATGGGTGAATGGAAGGAGGGAAGGGTGGATGGGGGGGCAGATGTATGGAGGGATGAATAAACAGATGAAAGGGATGGGTGAATAGAAGGAGGGAAGGGTGGATGAGAGGAAAGATGTATAGAGGGATGGATAAATGGATAGAAGGAGTGAAGAGTGGATGGGGGGGACAGATGGATGGATGGAAGGGTGGATGGGGGGGGACAGTATGGAGAGATATATTGGTGAATGGAAAGAGGGAAGGGTGGATGGGGAGTAGGGGGGCAACTGTATGGACAGATTAAAGGGATGGGTGAATAGAAGGAGGGAATGGTGGATGGGGGGATAGATGTATGGAGGGATGGGTGGATGGATAGAAGGAGGGAAGAGTGGATTTGGGGGGACAGATGTATGGAGGGTTTCCTGGTTTTCTCCAGCTTCTTCCTCCCACTGCAGAAGTGGACTCTCCTGAACACCCCCAGGACATGTCTCTCACACAGAGACTGGTCATCTTTGCTAGGCTGCTGCATCTCTTGGAAGTGCACACCCTGTCACTGTTGGACTCCCTGGCCTGTCTCTTCAGTTGGATGAGAGAGCTGGCTATAGGTGCAGTGTCACTCTTCTCCAGTATCCCGAAATCCCCCGCTGTCAGAGGCCAGGATGGCACTTCACCAGTCTTGGGATTTGAAATCACCGCGGCATCTGTACCTCTCAGCATGTAGCAGGCATTCTAATGACATGGACAGTGCTGAACAAGCAGAATCCATCTAGCGGCTAGCCCGTCCTGTCAGCGCTGCAGGCAGCCCCCTCAGCACTGGTAACGCAAACACACCAGTGGTTAGGACAGTGTTTAGGACATATGGGCAGTCCAGGCCTGGTGTCACCCCTCTGATGGGCCCCCGCACGCCCATAGCAATGTTACTGCTTATAGTGTCCCAACCCTTCTGCCTGGGGCTGGGAGGCAGTGCTACCCACCTGAAAAATGCTGCCCGTGGCAAACTCCTTGTTTGCCTCGTGGTAGATACACCACTGGTAATAGGGATTATGGGATGCCCAACTTGACTGAATCAATGCATAGGGATCCTGGACTGTTCTTTTCCTTGAAAGTGGTTGGTTATTATGGATCAGTAGCACCTGCCTCTTACAAGTGAGGGACTCGCAGCCCCTCTGAAAGTTAGCTTAGCTTGTTGCAAACTACATGCAGAGATGTCTCCTCTCCCCTGTAGAACTGCTCCCAGCTCCACAGCCTGCAGACACTACCAGCCCTCCTGGCTGCTCTGAAGATCTCCCAGGACATGAATAAAGGATTAAGCGCAGCGCTGTCCTTTGAAAGCTTGCTACATGTGGCAGTTACTCCCCTTGTAGATCCCTGGGTGTGCTGATGTACTCACCCTGTCCTCCTTGCTCCCACTGCTCCTAGGTCTTGATCCTGTTCATGCCATAATGCTGAAGCCAGCACCCCTTAGACCTAGGAGACCCCTCCCAGGCCATCGACAGGCTCCTCAGCACTCCATCTTTCACCCAACTCCCCTGCCAGCTTGACTTTCCCATATTTATGGGTTGGGCTCACCACTCTTACCAGGGCCTCCAAACCTGGGATTAGTTAGACTCCCATAAACATGCAGATTAGGTCTCCACCCCTTCCGCCCACTCACTTCTGGAAGGTTTCATGGTCCTCCAGAACTAGGTGGAGCTGATAGTCCCAACATGTTAAGCCATCCAATCTGACCTGCAGTAACCCAACCTAATTACAGACACATAGTTACCACGAGTCCTACACAATAAATTTACCTACATCGCTTCTTGTAGCACACTAGAGGGTGCTACACATCATTGTGGACATCATTCCACCCCTCCTTAAACTGCCTATACCATTTAAAAACTCTTAATTTCTTCATGAAATGTTCACCCTAAGCTTGTTATAACAGAGTTTATCTCACACTTTTGTAAATTTTCAGGCAAAATTTGATGTTAATCCACTGCTACGGGTTCCTTTCACTCTTTTTTTCACCAACAGCGCAATGCACACACGTGTTATTTCGACTACTACTCCATAAAGACTGAGTCAACTGGTCTGCAACCCAAGCGAATGCAAGTTAGAACATGTTTGAACGTGGTCAAGTACAAATGGCTGTGGATTCACCATCATAGCGCTATGTTGTGACCTTTCCGAGAATTAAATTGTCACACCTTGTATATAGTGCAGGGGTCAGATGCATTTTAGGTGCAGAGTGCAGGGGTCAGGAGTATATATTGGCATGCAGAATATGGTGGTTAAGAGTACAAAATGTACACCAGCCATTGCCAACCAGGGTTCCTGCAGGTTCCTTGACTTGTGGCTGATTGACCTCCCATCTGAAGATGCCTGCATAGTTTTGGTTCCAAACCCACTTGGCAGAGCCAGTGGCATGGCACCAATGATCTTTTTATCTGTCTGCAAGGGTAGCATTCTTACCACCAATGTAAAGGGAAAATTCTTCATTGTAAGGGGCATTATTTCTATTGACTCCTGATAAATTAATTTTAACAGGGGTTCCCTGAGACCTTAAAAAAAAATGTCAAAGTGTTCCTCTTGGGTAACAAGGTTGAGAAAGGCTGATGTACACTGTACATTGACCTAAACCACAGTCTCCTGTATTATTGTGAATTGCTATTCAGAGCCTGCTGCCTATGTGAAAGAAGCCTTAGGTTCTGTATTGGTGGGCTTTATTTCACTTTAAGCTGATTTTGTTTTCTTGTACAAGTCTAAGGAAATGTGAAATCAGCTTGAAGCAAGTCAGTAGAAGGTCAATTGCACCTGTTAATGACATTAGAATGATCTTAGTGTCTCAGATTGATGTCAAACTGATGGCATTGACACAGGCCCTTCCAGAAGTGTCAATCTCCTGTTAATCCCATAGTGCAGGGGTGTCAAACTGGCAGCCCTCTAGCTGTTGAGAAACTACAAGTCCCATCATGTCTCTGCCTTTGGAAGTGATGCTTGTAACGGTCATCCTTGTAATGCCTCATGGGACTTGTAGTTTGTCAACAGCTGGAGGGCTGGCAGTTTTATACCCCTGCCATAGTGCATAGTGGTTCTTCTGATGATCTCCACGCTCATGTGTCCTGTACTCATGCAGGGGTTAGCAGGAGAAACCAATAAGCTGCAGCAGCAGAAAAGGAAATTTTGCCTTGAGAAATGCCATGCATCCACAGCTGGAGTGTATGCATGTAAACAAAAAGTGGCAAAAGAGTGGCAGCAGGAGGCCGGAAGGACTGTCATGCCACTTAGGGTACAGGTAAAAATACGGATTTTATTAAAACAAATTTCAAATTCTTTAGCAAAGTAAATGTCTTTTAGTTTGGGCTTACATATAGTTGAAACACAGCATGGGGGTATAGCAGTGAGTATAATAATTATACATGTACATTTTTTTTTTTTTTTTTAAATAAATAAAACCCATAAATATCATCCTATTTAACAATCATTCTCACTATAGATTTGAAACATTAAAAAAAAAAATCATAATTCTTTGCATTGCAATCTCACCATGACTGCTTCATTACACATTATGCAGAGCTTGTTATCGAGGGTCAAGATCTTCTAAATGTTATTCTTTAATTATTATTCCATAAGTCTAGTATGAGCTGACAGTGGTGCTTACAGCTATCTAAATTGAATCTCATTTTACAGTTTCTAGCAAATGCATCTGCACCCAGGCAGCAATAAATAGGCAGTGTTAGTTTAGGGCTAAATGTGATATTCAATGTTGTCTCCATCTCCAACTCAAGGTCATTATAATACACACAGAAAACATAGGGGTGGATTTACTAAAGGCAAACAGACTATGCAGTCTGCACGTGCAATTGCTCCAGAGCTTAGTAAAATGAGGGGAAACTCTGTTGACTTCCAATTATCCAATATGCAAGCAAAAACACTTGTGTTTTTTTTTTTTTTTTCTTTTTGCATGTGATTAAATATTATTTGCAAAGTGAAGTTTCATCTCATTTACTAAGCTCTGGAGCAACTGCCCTTGTAAAGTGCACAGTCTATTTGCCTTTATAATAATGCAGCAGGTTTTTTTTAATCATAAACCTAAACTGATAAACCATCATTTACCTTGACATTTTCTTAATGATAGAGCAATGTATATTCCATATAGAAGTGTCATCCCAGTCCAAATTTTGTTAGAATCCATAGTCAGAGGCGGCCCTAGGGTTGGTGGCACCCGGTGCGGTAACACGTGGTGTCACCCCTCCAGAGAGGCAGGAGCAGTGCCAGTGTACAGGTAAAATGAGTACCTAAATTCTGGCATAGTTCAGAGGTGCCGAGTGAAAAGGATTGGGTAGAGAGACTAAATCGGATTAGTAGGATGGAGAAATTGTACTATATCCAAGAAGACAAGATGGAGATATACAATAGGAGATGGGGGAAATGGGAAGATTTTGTACATCAAATGAATATAAGTGAAGTGATAAGTGATGTTTCTTGATTTTATAGGGAAGGATGTAAGAGAGAATTGCAGAGTGGGAGGGTGGGGGGACGCGGTAGGGAGGAGGGGTGGAGGGAAGGGATATAAAAAGGGGGAGATAGGATTAAGAATTTTATATGTTATATGAGATTGTTGAAGAAATGTATTGTTATGTTCTTCTTTCCTTTTTCCCTTTTTATATGTATTTATAAATATGAAAAATTAATAAATATTTTAATTAAAAAAAAAAAAATGAGTACCCCGTGAAGATATGTATCCCCTGAAGCAACTGCACAGAGCTGCCACAGTTAACCCCTTACAGGCTGCAAACTGCTGAAACTGATCCCGCGGATCACTATGAGTTGCAAGATCAGTTAACCCCGTATAGGTTCAACCTGATCTTGCAACCCATAGTGATCCGCAGGATCAACGTTCACCATTTGCAGCCTGTAAGGGGTTAACTGTGGCAGCTCTGTGCTAAAGTCGGAGATCAGCTTCTTCGGCCTGAAACCGGCACATGTGCAGTTGCTTCATGGGATACATATCTTCACGGGATACTCCTTTTACTGCTACACTGGGGGCAGCTGTCACTGTGCCAGGATCACCCCAATAACTGGCTAGGACCTGCACAGAGCCCAGAAGCTCTGCTAGCATCCTGCTCCTGCACCCCCTGTGATGGTGTCACCCAATGCGACCCGTACCCCCCTAGGGACACCACTGTCCATAGTACATCTTCTCACAGTAGTCATATGGATCTTGGATTCTGGTTTATTGAAGAGCAGAGGTAATCATTAGCAACAAATTGGAAATGAGCTTGCATCAAGACATTCTATCAAAATAAATAATAGATGTGGATTTCTAGAAGTAATGTGCATTGCTACCAAAAAAAAAAAAAAAAAAGAAAACTTGGGTCTGATGCGTCTGTTAATCTGTAGAGACACGGGACTCAGGTAGGTAAACACTATAGCTCTCCTTGACCTCCCTTCTATATGTGTTTAACATAGATAAAGTGAACCTGTGTCTAGACTATGCACACTAAATATTGACATATTCTGAACAAGCAGTAAAAGCTTTGTAGAACAAGTCCTCATTCACCTCTGTAGCTATAGGCATTATGCATACTTGCACATTATGGGGAGAGCTCACTCTTACCAATGAAAGCTTATAATTCTGCTTTAAAATGAATGCTGATCAAATTTGAAGGAAGTGGTTTTTTTTTTTTTCATCTTTTTTCTATTATGCTTGATTAAAAATTAAATTATTTTTGTAAGGCGATATTGCTAAAAGGTTTATTCATGTCCCTAGCGCCCCCTCTCGAACAGCTCTACATGTGTTACCTTAACCGCTTGCAGAATGCCCACCGCAATGTACTGCTGATGGGCGGCCCGTGCAGGAAAAGCAATGTACTGCTACATCGTTGCTTGTTTCCGGGTTTAGGGCATGCACATGCGTGTGTTCCGCCAACACCCACTATGATTGTACACAGGGGGAGTCTGTTAGCAAGTCCTGCACAATAATTCATGGCCTAGACCTGCTGATTGGCTGTGTCCATTCACAGCCCTGAGGCCTGTGTTGACATTCAACAAAGAGCTCTGTACAGAGGGATTGATCTCACTGTTTCTCATCCCTGCAAAGCATGGATGAGAAACAGAGATCTCTTAAAAGCAGCACATAATATACACATTGGTAGGCACACATTTAACCCTCTGATTGCCCTAGATGTTAACCCCTTCCTACTCATTATTACTGATTACTGTATTCATGTCACTGGTGATGTCAGTGGCAGTTAGTTCCCCTCAGCGTCAGTTAGTGTCAGATTGTCCACTGCACTGTCAGAGTCCCATTATAAGTCGCTGATTACCAACAGTAGTAGTATAAAAAAAATACAAATTCCAGTTTATATACCATAGTTTGTAGAAGCTATAACTTTCAAGCAAACCAATTAATGTAAACCTATTAGGATTTTTTTTTTATTGAAGACCTGTAACAGAATACATTTTGGCCAAAATTTATGAAGAAATTTGATTTTTTTACATTCTTTTTATTGAATGTGTTTTATAGCAGAAAGTAAGAAATAGTGGGGGGGGTTTCAAAATTTTTGATCCTTTTTTTTTTTTTTTTTTTTTTTTTTTACCTTATATTGTAAACAAAACAAAAAAAAAAAGTGGTAATCAAATACCACAAAAAGAGAGCTCTATTGTGCGACAAAAAAGTGCATGACCATGCAATTACCAAATAAAGTAGTGCAGTGCCGTATAGCAAAACATGGCCTGGTCATGAAGGAGGTAAAATCTTCCAGAGCTTGAGTGGTTGAGTTCAGGCTATATAACATTCACCTTTTAAATGCTGCTGCCCCCATTTCGCTACATACAATTAAGCACAAAACGCTATGAAATCCTTTATTAAAAGCAGTACTGTGAAAAAGTTTTAGGCAGGTGTGAAGAAATGCTGTAAAGTAAGAATTCTTTTAAAAATATATATTTTAAATGTTTATTCTTCTGAATTTACAAAATGCAAAAAAAAATATCCTTTTGGCTTCAAACCAGCATAAATTCTTACACTTGCACAAAGTCAGGGATTTTGTAGGATTAAGTTGACCATTCATTACACAATTTATTTCTTCAATTTCCTTTAGATTTACCTTCAACTATGTAGTGCAAGGATCTGCCTGATTTGCATACACATTTAAAGTGTTTAAGTTTGATCTCCTATTATATGGTTTTAGTAAATCTAAAGGAAAATTGTACAAGAAAATGGTATCCTGTATGGCCAGCTTTAGGCCATAAATAATTGGCCATACCTCTGATGTGGAAACAAGGCTAAGTGTCTCAGCTATGCACAAAACAGAGGAACTGGGGTTCAGAAATGGCAGCAGGTGAGTCAAAATTTGAAATATTTGGCCGTAGCAGGAGGCAGTTTTTTCACTGAAGAGCTGGAAACAATAAGTGTCTGCATGCAAGAGTGAAGCACGGTGGAGGTTCCCTGCAAGTTTGAGGCTGCATTTCTGCAGCTTTGGCTCCCCTGAGCAATTGTCTGTGAATTCCCAAAGCCATGTTGTCACCTATAGGCTCCCATTGCCCATCGGTTGTTTGTTCTTCCTCCTCTCCCTTGCAGCAGCCACTCACTGACATAGGGGAGCCAGAGCTGCTGGATCATGTGACTGGGCAGTATTACAAATAGGTAAGTACACGGGATCAGGAGGGTAGTATTTTCAATAGGAAACCAAAATCAAGAACATGGGGACATGACCCTAAACTAACTGGAGGAAAGTTCAAAACGAATCTCAGAAAGTATTATTTTACTGAAAGAGTAGTTGATGCTTGGAATAAACTTTCAGTAGAGGTAGTGAGCCAGTCAACCGTAGATAGCTTCAAACATGCTTGGGACAAGCAGAGATCTATACTCAAACAAAAAAAACAAAAACAAACAAAAAAACCGCACCACAAACAAAAACAAAAAAAAAATGAAAAGAAAAATGGGCAAACTCAATGAACCACTCAGTCTTTTTCTGCCGTCACTTTTCTACATTTCTATCTTTTTTGTACAGGGTATGGATAGGTAGGAGGAGGGGGAGGGGATGTTTTTAAGAATAGTTCGTATTAGCCTTAGGCTCCATGTACACTGCAGCTGATAAACTCATTTAGGAGCTTTACTGCGTTTTTTTTCAGCAGCCACTGAACTCTCCCTAATGTTTTCCTATGTGTCCATGTACACTATGTCGTTTACAGGCAGTTGAGTTTACAGTTATTTTTTTGAACGCAACAAACTTGCGTTTAGGAGTAGATTTTATCAGCGTTCCAAATGCTTGTAAATGTGTAAACGTGGCTAACAGCATTAATAAGCGTATGCGTTTGGAAAATGTTTTTAAGTCTTTCATATCCAGATGCCGTCCAAAGCCTTTTTTATCATGAAAAATGCATGCAAAGCATTTTCCCGGTACTCCAATGGACCCGGTACATCATAATTTGAGGTTTCGCATGAAAAAAAATATGTTAGACACTGCTGCTATAATGTCTGCACACAAATGAGCTGGAACACATCCAAACACCACAAAAAAAAAAAAAAGACAGCTAATCTCAACACATACTGCTCTCTCTGCTTCTGCTCTCTCTATTTCTCTCAAAATGTCTGAAATAGTTAATTTTTTACTGTTTCAGTGCATTCTGGGCATTTTGGAAGATCTCTTGAGGTTACCTTTAAAAAACGCTTCTAAACATAAACACGGCTAAACAGACGTTTTTTAACCTATGTTTTCCAGTAGTCCGTTTCCATCGTTCAGAAGTGTCCCGTGTACATGGAGCCTTGTAGTCTACTTTAATTCTGTTATATCCTTATCAACAAGATTACGATCTACGCAACACAGCTACCAATTACCACTTCTCAAGGCAGTTTAGTTTGTTAGGGGATCCCATTTAGTTCAGTTTAGGTGTGTGTTTTGGGAGGAAGGGGGGGTGGATAGGAAGCGTGGACTAGTGTTCTATTTATTAAAACTGTCCTTGTCCTTTAATGGGCCTTTGTATGGTATATTTACAGCATGCAAAAGCCAGAGCATGCACCAACTCTTTAACCTCTCTGGCGGTATTCCCGAGTGTAGCTCAGGGGTAAAGTTTCAGCACCACAAGCGGTAACCCTGAGCTACACTCGGGAATACCCTGCAGCGCTGCTCTGGGATCCCTTCTGTACTTACCTTGTCCTGCGCTCCCGCGATGTCCCTCCTGCAGTGTCCCCAGCAATGTTCTCCGGCTGATGCCGGCATCTGTCTTCCGGTTTCCGCTCCCTGCGACGTCAGGACATATGGGGGATAGAGCTGGCGGGAAATTTAAAAATGTCAAATAGTGATATTCACTAAATACACTAAAATCACATAGTAAAACATTACTGTATCAAACCATTTCACATACATTTTGTCCCGAGTGCTTTGTCCTGTGCCCTGCCTGCATTTTGACTGTTATTTCTGCCTGGAAACTGAGAAACGTCCATGGCGTCCAAAAAGCGTCCCTTTAGGCCAAAATCGGTTTTAGACCAGCTAGAGAACAGCGATAGTAAATCAGAACCACTTGCAGAATTGAGTGATAATGATTCGTGGGGAAATTCGTCATCAGACACTGAAAACGATTTTGTGACTTTGCTCAGTGATGTGCGAACTTGTCGCTATATTTCAAATTTCAGTGTTTTTGGTTTGATTATATTATTGAATTAAATGTATTATTATATTGTTATTTTTTTATGATTATTTATTAAATTATAATTTATGATTTCACGTTTCAAATTTTATCATACCCGGGATGTTTACTAGACTCTTGTTCGGACAGATTTCAGTGACTCAGTCCTAAAAATTACAGGCCTACAATAAAAAACGACATATTTCCATGCAAAAAGAGTACCGCTTTGAGCACAGAAATACTGACATAATCAGACCGCTAGGGAGGCTACATGATACACGTATTTGCAACAATTGTACAAAGCGAGCGTGCTAAAAAAAAACATGCATCAACAAACAACTTGCAGAACTATATAAAATACAAAAGACCGTTACTACACTGTTTGCATAGGCATGCCTTATTTTTTTTTCAGGAGAAGATTTGGATAAACATCCCTGTACTGAAGAGGGCTCTTGAGGCTCTATGGAGATGTCAGATTAGAGGTTTGACAATCCCCTTAAAATACCAAGGATTAAGCTTTTAACCAGAACAAGAGAGCAGAAGCCAGCTTGAGTATGCTTTTTCCTGGAATTAATCTAGCATCCCCGCTCTAATGATGTGCCTTATTACCTGTACCATAGAAAAAACCCATTACCTGCCTCTTAGCTGTACAAAGATACATCAGACTGGAGATTAAATTAACAATCTCATCAAAAATGCCTTTTTGCTTTTTTTATTTGCTGTTAGTTGAAAGCATGTTGAGGCACAACAATTTATATTCCATGTTACTGCAAGAATACCAAGCCCTGCGTCTTTGCATAACTATGGCAGTTTCATTCCTCCCAGCCTTTCAGAATATGTACAAATAATAAATATAAAATTTGTATATATCATATACAGTATAAATATATATATATTTAGTGGTTAGCAAGTCTGCCTTGCAGTAAATGGGTCATGGGTTTGATTTCTGACCATGGCGCCTCCTGCATGGAGCTTGCATGTTCTCCCTGTCCTTTCGTGGGTTTCCTCCGGGTACTCCGGTTTCCTCCCACACTCCAAAGACATGCTGGTAGGTTAATTGGATCCTGTCTAAATTGTCCCTAGTATATGTATGTATGTATGAATGTGAGTTAGGGACCTTAGATTGTATGCCCCTTGAGGGTTAGGGACTTATGTGAATGTACAATATAAATGTAAAAGCGCTGCGTAAATGGACGGCGCTATATAAGTACCTGAATAAATAAATAATAATTTAAAAAAAATTAAAAAAAAAAAAATATATATATATATATATATATATTATACAGGATTTATATACTGCCAAGAGTTTGCGCAGTGCTTTGCAAAATGAAGGTAGACATTACAGGTACAATACAACTTGGTACAAGAGGAGACAGAGGGCCCTGCTCGTTAGAGCTTACAATCTAGGAATGAAATAAATAAATATATATATATATATATATATTTATTATACATACACATACACACACTTGTGGTCATATTTGCTCAATACATATGCAGACTCTGCTTGGTGGTACTGCACAAAGGTTATACATTACTGATTTACTTGAAAACAATGCACTCAGGGTGTGGCTGACATCTTATCTCAACAGGTGGTAAAGTAAACCTGTCAGTAATGAAATATATGATCTACCATTGCTGACTTGCTCTTTAAAGGTGCAGGCTATAGTCCTGTCATACTGATCCTGGCTTCATCGCATAGTGAGTCACTGACCTGGAATAAGCATGTAGCAAGTATTATGTGAAAAGCCCTAACTTCTGCTCCATATGCTTTTTGTCCACATCACTTACTAGGTAGTGAAGCTGGGATCAAAGTAATAGCTCTGGAGCCCATACCTTTTAAAATTCAAGCAGCAAATGGCTGCTCCTGTATTTCTAGCCTCCCTAGTTCTCAGCTGCAAGCTATAATTTGACATGCATGGATCCAAATGCAGACGCTACTTTTGGATCTGTGTACCCCTCTTGCCTGCATGTCCAATTTTGACATGCAACTGTATCTGTGCGGCTGCATCCACTTCTGTGGGTTGCCTGCAAGCAGCAAAAAGTGGCTCAGCACCTAACTGAATGAGCCCCAAGGCATGCGTGTAATGTAGAAAACAGGTGCCCTCCGCGGTGTGTGTAGTATTTAAAAGTGCGTTTATGATAGAAAAGAAAAAAAAAATTATATATAATTGTAAGCTCCCAGGATCAGGGCCCTCCTATCCCTCTTGTATTGAACTGTATTATTGCTGCATTGCCTCCCTTTATTTTGTAAAGCGCTGAGCAAACTGTTGGCGCTATATAAATCCTGTATAATAATAATAAGTGAGGTTACATTTAAATATAGAGATTCCTGTTATGGCTAATATGCAGTCATACAATTTTGCACCAAGTCAGTATTGTGCCCATGTATTTGTATCCTAGTAGGATTTGTATCATAATGCTATTTGTATCAACGTGTCATTTATATCATAGTATGATTTGTAACATAGCACAATTTTTTTTAAAAAGTATCATTTGTATTCACCCTGGCTCACACTGCTGTGACTTGTGCAATTTGTTGTGGCTTTCGGCACAGAAAGTCGCATGACAAGTCACAACACAAATAATTTCAATGGGTGTCCTCTTAATCGCTGAGACTCAAATCATAGTGACAAAAAAAGGTCCTGCACTACTTTGCTGCGTCTCCAGTGCAACTTGAGTGCCATAGACTGCAATGTTACATAGTTACATAGTGTGGCTGAAAAGAAAAAAGTCCATCCAGTTCAACCATTAAAAAAAAAAGAAAAAAAAAGTTATAACCCTACACCCACAGTTGATCAGGCAAAAAAAACCAGCAAAGTATGATCCAATTTGCTCCTGCAGGGGAAAAATTTCCTTCCTGATCCCCCCCCAAGAGACAATCTGACATTCCCTGGATCAACTTTACCTATAAATGTTAGTATCCAGTTATATTCTGTGTATCTAAGAAAGAATCCAGGACTTTTTTGAAGCAATCCACTGAGCTGGCCAGAACCAACTCTTGAGGGAGTCTATTCCACATTTTCACAGCTCTCACTGTGAAGAAACCTTTCCGTGTTTGAAGATTATATTTCTTTTCCTGCACAGATCATTAGCTATATGGCACCGCTTTCATCACCAAGTCACCAATTACTTATAGGATGTGAAAGGTGTCCTGTAGCACAGGACACTGTTTACTCTAAAAAGAATGAACTGATTTAAACTATTGTATATTGGTTTTGATATATGGACATTTGCACGTGCTGTGTAAGGGGGAGGTGCATTGTAGCACCTGTTATGGACACTAATTTAACTTCAAATGTTTTTTGTATTTATTTATTATTGATTGGCTCACCAAACACAGATATGAATTAGCGGGGGAGGTGTATTGTTGCACGCCCACTATATTTTCATTGTGTGTATTTTTTATGATTCATTCACCACAGTTGTAAACAGTTGGAGCTTTTTTCACTTTTACACTTCCCCGGTAATAGGTGTTCAAAATTCCTTTTTTCACTGTGTTCCTAAAGGGATAGGATTGGCAGTGCAGAATTCATTTTGGTTCATTATTTAATAAATTTGCCTTCTCTTTGTCCCCAGTCGCCCACTCTTGATTATTCTGTGAAGGGCCTATGTGCTCAGACCGGACCTTTTTACTATTAATATATTTGAAGAATTTTTGGGGGTTGGTCCTGCTATCTTTTGCAATCTGTCATTGTAATATTTAAACTATGATAGCATTCCTTCATTTTTATATTTAATGAAAGCGGTTTTCTTATTATTTATAGATTTTTTTGTAACTTTGCCCGTAAGCCACATAGGTTTGATTTTTAGCCTTTTAACCATTTGCCACCCGCCATATGGCTGAATGGCGGCCGGCAAATGTCATCAGCGTTCCGGGTGGACGCCCCCGTTGCCGGTACCATGTGACCTGCTGTGACCAATCACAGCAGGTCACATGACAGTTGTATACAATGGATGGCTTAATTCATGCCATCCATTGTATACTAGTGTCTAGCTGTGAATGGTCACAGCTAATCACATGCACATGTCATGTGATTAGCTGTGGCTAAATCACAGCTAAGCACAAAGAAAAAAAAAAAAAAAAAAAAAATCCTGAATGAATCGATGTCATTCAGGTAAATGCTTGCTTATAGCAAAGTAATTCTTTGCTATAAGCAAATTGTGTAAAAAAAAAAAAAAAAAAAAAAAAATACTGATCACTTTCCCAAAGTAGTACAGTGTTACTATGGTAACACTGTACTACTTTGGTCATAGTGAAATATGAAAAAAAAATCTTAAAAAAAAAAAGAGACAAAATGTAATAAAAAATGAAAAATAAAAAAATAATATATATTTTTTTTTTCATACTGTCACCAGTCAGTGTCCCTGATCACCGCCATGCCAGTTATATGATGACGCTGTACTGCACTGGTGACAATATGTAAAAAAAAATAGTGAAAACATTTTTTTCAATGTTTTAATTTTCCGAAAAATTATGACAAAAAAAATACAACTTCAAAAAACTCGCCATGCCTCTTATGAAGTACGTCGGACTGTCTACTTTGCAAAAAGGGGTCATTTGGGGGATATCTGTACTGTCCTGACATTCTTGGACCTCAAGATATTAGATTGGCTGTCAGTACTTCAGGACTGATCAATTTTCAGATCTATACCATAGTTTGTGAACTCTATAACTTTCCTACAAACTAAAATATACATCCTAATTTGGGTTATTTTCACCAAAGACATGTAGCAGAATACATCTCGGCCTAAATTTATGAAGAACAATTATTTATTTGCAAACTTTTATAACAGAAACAAAGAAAAACGTGTTTTTTTTTCAAAATTTTTACCACCAAAAGAAAGCTCTAGTTGTGTGAAGAAAATGATAACATTTTAGTTTGGGTACAGTGTTGTATGACCGCGCAATTGTCATTCAAAGTGTGAGAGCGCTGAAACCTGAAAACTGGCCTGGGCAGGAAGGTGTAAAATTGCCTGGTATTGAATTGGTTAAACTTGTTGCCCATGGGAATATATTTTGCAGTGTGTTCACATACAGTCTTTTTGAAGAACTCCCATTTCTGTGTCGTGTTCTTCAATGCCAATATTCCCTCCTAGCCTAAGCCTGGGTTCACCCTGATGCGGTGCGGAATTCACAGCGGTTTCTGTGCGATTTCCACACCGCATCACAATTGCACCCCATTCATGCAAACTGCTGCAGGTGTGTATATTAAGAACACCCCGAAATCCGTTCGCAAAACGCAGTGTGATGTGCAGAATTGGATCACATGGGTTTGAATACCCAATGCAATCTGATTTTGGTGTGGACAAATAAAAAGGGTCCTGCACTATTTTGGTGCAGATGTGGTGTGATCTGAGCCATACAAAATGTATGTCTCAAATTGCACCACAGAGAAATCGCATATGATTTGTACAGGAATGCAGAGCGGTTCCTGTGAGAATCACATGCGATGTGCCACGCCACATATGTGTGAACCCAGGCTGAGTCATGGAGAGCAGCTCTCAGCCTAGGAAAATTTGCCCTCTTAAAACTGAGCATTTTTATTTTTCCAGTATGTGCTTGATGTTTACAGCTAACAATAAATTAAATCATATTATGGTCACTGCTACCTAGATGTTTTTTTATATGGACATTTGTAGTAAGCTCTGCATGGTTTGAGATTACCAGATCCAGCAGAGCATCATTTCTAGTTGGGGCCTCTATGAACTGTAACATAAAATTGTCCTGTAGTAGGTTTATTAATTTTTGCCCTTTTAACTGTTCCTGCAGTATCATTACTCCAGTCAATTTACAGGTAGTTAAAATCCTCCAATATTATCACTGTCCCAGCCCTTGCAGCCCTTTCGATCTGTACAAGGAGCTGAGTCTCCACCTCCTCATTAACACTGGGAGGCCTATAACAAAACTCCAATGATTACCTTTGTAGTACGCACCCCCATGTGCAGTTCCACCCATATTACTTCAGCCTCATCACACTCTCCATCAACTAGGTCCTCTCTCACACTTGCTTTGAGATCACTTTTCACATACATGCACCACCACCTTTTGCTTTTTACCCTGTCTTTCCGAAAGAGAACATAGCTAGGAATATTAATGGCCCAGTCATGTGAAGAATGAAGCCAAGATTCAGCAATACCAATTAAATCATAGTTCTGTTCATGCACCAAAGCTTCCAACTCACTCATTGTGCT
Organism: Staurois parvus; assembly: GCF_062004578.1. Classification (NCBI taxonomy): domain Eukaryota; kingdom Metazoa; phylum Chordata; class Amphibia; order Anura; family Ranidae; genus Staurois; species Staurois parvus. The sequence goes on along the minus strand of NW_028318089.1, from coordinate 3,902,977 downwards.
TGGCAGACTTTTGGCATTGGTGAACAAACACTTTAATCCATTGACACCTTGTGCACACGTATTTTGCATGTTTATTTTCATACAAATGGTACCAATTGCAATGGCTGTTGGTAACATGGGAACCTTTTTATCACCTGCCATAGCCCTCCCCCCATCTTTCCCCTTTCCACCCTACAATAAGTACTGACCTCTGTCTGATCTGTCTGCCCTATAATATTCTAATTCTCCCTTTCCCCTCAATCCTAGTTTAAATACTTCTCCAGTTAAAAGCCGCAATACCTCCAAAGAAGAAGAAAATAAAACAACTGCAATCACCAGCAGTCAAAAGCAAAACTGTTTTTCACTCTACACTCAAATCTCCCACTCTTTTTTTAGCTTCTAGCCAGCAAAATGTTTATTAAAATCGGAAAAGTCACAAGGAGTGGTATCTGTGTCTTGTCTATGCAAATGTGGCTGCAAAATGATACAACATCAGAGGGTTTTTTGTTAACCCTATAATCCACTCTCAGTTCATTTTCTGTTGTGTTGATTGGTATGTTTATACCATAGCAGGGGCGGACTGACCATTTGGAAACTCGGGCACTGCCCGAGGGCCTGGGGTCAGTAGGGGGCCCCATGAGAGGCCCCTGGTACTTTTTTCATAGGCTTTTTTTAGTTTGGGCAAGGACACAGGGGCCCCATGATCCCCTATTGCCCAGAGGCCCCATGAGTTGTCAGTCCGACCCTGTACCATAGTGTCATTTGTGTTTTGCTTTGGTGTCTAGTTGGGTTACTTTGTGTTATAAGCAAGAAAGCTTAGACCTCTGTAGTTTATTAATGTGATTTTTACTAAACAAAAATGCTATACATACAACTTGCAATTTTATTAATACAAAACAAGATTGGCAGATGCACATACAACATGCAAAATACTACCTACTTCCTAGCAAATAAGCAAGCCTGTATACAATGGAAATATACTAAAAGGTTACCTAACTCGGATTACAGCAGGTTCACAATCTCCGTAGGCAATGAGGACCCCAGGCTTACTCTACAGTGATTGCAGGAGATTGGGCGAAAATTGCCTTCAGGTTAGGTTTCTGTTTCTTCATTCAAAGATCTTCCTTGGTGTTAAGTCATCTTAGAGTCCTCTCTAGGGACCCACAACTTTAGTAAATCAGTCCACATGTGTCTCCTGGAGATCATAGGCCTTGCCTTCTTTTTATCTGATTGAACTCAGCCATCTCTATTTGAGCTGATCAGATTGCCAGCTTCCCGCTTATAGGAAGTAACAGTGGCACATGTCCTACTTCTTCTTACATCCTTAGCGCTTTTGTCCCTTTTGAGGGCATTATTAGACTTGTTTATGAGGGCTGCACACTGCTCATTCAAATCTTCAGCTCTTCCTGGCATGGTTTGAACACATTTTAAAGCCACGGCAAGTTTCACTTTGGGTGCCTTACTTTATAAATTCTTTGCCTTGCTTCCAGTGTCTTCCAAACACTTGGTTGCTGCAGCAAGCTGCTCTTTCAACAAGTTTCTTTCTGCCTCTGCTTTTTTCCTCTTTTCAGGTTTATTATGTAGAGCTTGCAGGAAGTACAAGCCAAACACAACTACTACCCACATCTCTCCCCCTACTGATCCCAAAATGTTTAAGAATAAAATCTGAAGAAAAATCAGAGACTCCATCAGCCCCAGCTCTGTTCAAAGGATTGCAACAGACATCTACTGAATGTCTCTAGCCCAGATAGGCAGGGTGTGTTTCTTCTCCTCCTGGAGACTCTAGAAACATCTGCAACCTTACGTTTCCTAAATGGTGTATGCAATATTTTTCCCAGCACAAGCAACAGAACACACCACAGAAAACAGGACTGCTTCAGTTGAGATTTAGCACAAATCCCGGACGAGCCCCCAATTGTTTTTTGCTTGTTGTCTATTAAAGGTTACTCTGCGGTATGAGTCAAGCAAGCTTATAACTCTCTGTTAGTGTGTATATAGTGTATTAATATACATGCAACTGCAGGAAACACAATTCATAGCATGCAAAGTATAACAAAATATGCCTACAATGTACAAACTATCTACCCTTCCTAACAAATAACTATGTATAATGTATGGGATAGGCATAAGTATAGTAATCAGATACATAACTGGGTTTACCTGGTGATGGAATATTCTCATGGCTTGCTTGCTCAGAGTCCAGCAAAGACGTCACATTTGTTGCTTCTTTGTCTCCCAGAACCACTCTCTTTGTCTCAGCACATAGCTATTTCAAAGTCCTATTCCCTCCCCCAATTCCTGCTACATCATATCCTGTACCCTGACTTCCCATGCTGAGCTCATTAACTAGTCCAACAGGTTTGTTAGCATATCAATAGGGGAGGTGTGGCTTCTAAAAAACCAACATGGTCTTAAAATCTAATATATATACTATAACATCCCCCAAAAATATCCATAGTAACACAATTGTTATAGTGTCATTTATTACATGTATAATAGTTAAATTTATCATTTGTATCATAGCATGAGTTGTAACATATGGGTTGTGCATGAACCCTAACAAAGCTTTATCCCTGTCATTCAACTGACAAATGCCAGATACCTACCCACTGAAGCTTTGCTGTCTGACTATTCAGTGACAGAGGGAGAGGCTCATTGCAGCTAGGAAGGGGCTTGAAGTTGAGGCCCCATGTACAGACTGGGTTTAGACTGTAAAAAGGGCTCCACAGGGCCACATGGATTATTTTAGAATACTAGCAGAATTTCTGCGCACACCATATGTGTTCTTCAGCTGTAACTACATTGCATAAGCACTATTTTGAACAAGTCAGGTTTACTGTAAATAACATAAGTTTAAAAGATAAACCCAATAACAAATACGTTGCAGCTTACCACTCCTTTGATAAGGTGGCTGCATTGGTTTTCTTTTTTCGGGCTTAATATGTTTTTGGCAAGCACAGAAAAATCATGTTGGACTTAGAATTGAAATACCATTGTTTGTGTGACATCCTGTAAGAGGAACTGACATTACAGGCAATGTTCTCAACTTTCCCAGCTATCGTCGGTGAACTACACAACACCTCCCTTCCATGTAATGTAGATACGAAGAGGAGGAGGGGGTTTTAATCCAAATAAGATGGGCAGTCTAGAGTAACAATGCGGCTCCTCCATAAATACAGTGAAATAACAGAGTGCTGCCACTGGGTAGTAGTGCCCCAATCTGCCCCTGCTGAGCACCAGTGCCCCCATCTCCCTTCACTAAACACCAGGACCCCCATCTGGCCTGACTGAGCACCAGTGCCCCCTTATCCCCCCACTGAGCAGCAGGACCCCCATGTTCCCTGACTGAGAACAAGTGCCCCCTTTTTGTCCCCCCACTGAACACCAGTACCCCATCTCCTCTCTCTGACCACCAGTGCCCCCCTTGTCTCCCCACTCAGCATCAGTGCCTCCTTTGTTCCCCCATTGAGCACCAGTGCTCTCTTGTCCGCCCACTAAACACAGTACCTCCATCTTCCCCCACTGAGCCCCAATGCCCCCCTTGTCCCCCCACTGAGCACTAGTGCCCCCCTTAGTGACAATCTCTTACCGTGTGCATTCACAACTGATGCATAGTAAACTGTGTTTACTATGCTACAGTTTTTTAATGAAGAGGAGGTTGCTCAGCACAGAGCACTTCCCATTCATTCACTGCCCAGTGAAGCTGAGGCTGCAGAGAAAGGGACTGGGGAATGTTTGTCTCTTTAGACACCCATTTCACCATAATCCCCCAACAGGGCTCCTAAACAATTGTAAAGAAATAAAATAAAAAACTACCGACACTGGTCTCCTCGCGGGGATACACTGAACTAAGTCTTTTCCACGGGTGAAAGAATGTCTAGCTTCGCCACTGCTGCTTTGTAATTGGTATTGGAGATGTAGCTGTTGAGGGGTGCTCTGCATTGGTTTTTGGGGATGCAGCTATTGAGGCTTGTAAGAGGTGTTCTGTTATGAAAGTACCATGGCATTCAGTGAAGTGATTCTACAAAGGGCATTCAAGTAAAACCGGGACGTTTAAATTTCCAGATATAAAAAGGAATGCTAGCATGGTGGTACTAATGCAGTAGCTAGTGGCAAGTGTGTGCTATTACTGATAGGCGGCGCACGTGCTCTGGGCCAGTCCAGAGACCGTTATTCAAAATGGCAGGCAACCATGTCAGTGCGTGCATGGAACAGCGTGTGGTGATGAAGTTTCTTGTGAACGAAGGTGTAAAACCCACGGATATCTACAGAAGATGTCAAACACAGTACAGTGATGAGATGCTTAGCTGTAGTAAGACATTTGAATGGTGTAAACTTTTCAAAGATGGCTATATGTCCGTCAGTGACAATCCCAGCCGTGGTGGTTCCCACCCCATAGCAGTCATTCCTGTGAAAATTCAACGCGTGGAACGCCGAATTCTGGATAATTGATGCATAACCTGACGTGAAAAAGCACAAGAGACTAATTTTTCTGTGGGAACGGTGAACACAATGATTCATGAATGTGCTAGAATGGTTCAGATGTAATGACAAATCTTTCTATGCCAAAGCTTTCCAGGCATTAGTTAAATGGGATGAGTGTATAAATGTAGTAAGGGAGTATGTTGAAAAATAAATGCAGTTTGCACTCCTTGAAATTTGTTCTTTTATTGTATAAACTCAAAAGTTTGACTTGAACACCCATCGTATAATGAGAGTTGGGGAATACCCACTGAAGAAAGCACAGCAAAGTAGGTATTCTCTGTTCCTCAGTTTACCATAGAGTAAAACTAACCACAGTGCTAGTCCTGTCTTAAATGTAGTACAGCCCCAGCAGAAGCCACTTGGAAGATTGGGTTCCATGTTCTTCTGCCTTGACCGACTCTGTGAACAATCTCTTCCCCTCTGACACACCAGGTTAAGCAAATGTATACTGCAAAACTATTGGGAGCACAAATATAAATATCCTGCACATCACTATAGTTCAGCATACAGTAAGAAAGCAAAAACCAAGCTGGTCGCTACGCTGTAGCAGCTTAGGATGGAGTTCTATGCAGCTAAATAGAAAGAATCTGGTAATCCACAAAATGCAATGGTATTTGGTAATCGGTAACAGCAATGATAATCAATACTGCAATAATCCCTCTTTATACAGTAGACTATAACCACTTTATGAATGACTATGGTGAAATACAACTCTCCCTAGAGAGTTAACTTTTACTATGGACAATAGGCCCAGTTTCTGTGGGGCAGCTATTTGAGTGAGCAGTCCTTACTGCTAGTTCTTCAGCCGGATAGTGTTGGGGCCCAGTGTTTATGATCGTGCAGAAAAGTACAGTCCCAGTAATGTCTGCATGCTGTTGGTAAGGCTGCTATTTATATGGTCAGCCCCTAAGTACTCAGTCTCTGCTAGAAACAATAAATCAATGTCCTCTTACCAGTCTTAGAAATACAGCAAAGGTGTTCAGATGTCAGCTCACTTCTGGATGTGCCTGGAGTGACTCTGACCTTCAACACACAGGGCTGCCCAATGCATTCCATCATAACAGACTGTAAGGGACCGCCTGACAGCACCTCTATCAGTCTCCCGGTAGAGCCTTCCCAGAGTGCGGAGTCTAAGCACCGGAGCACTTGTTCACCAGGGCCCCTGATGGTGGGGATGGACTTGAAGTGCTCCGGTACCTGGTCGCAACTATCAGGTATCTCCAACAGGGGTAGAGGAGTCTGACAGGGGCTCCAGAGAGCTAGGAGTCTGATGTAAGGGAGCCTAGTGATCCCTGCGGGGTGGGTGGATGGATGAGCTAAATCAGAGTCATGCAGGCCGGGTTGATAACTAGCGGATCGGTAAGGTACAAAACGGTAGGCAAAGGATAGTCGGGTCACACGCAGGGTCAATACCAGGAGATCAGATCTAAACGGGAACATCCAGGAGCAGAGTCAGGCAAGCCAAGGGGTCAGGACGGGAGAAGGCAACAAGGTCAAAACAATCCAGATCAGAAGTACTCACACACAGGTAACAGGATACAAAGACCATTCGGCAACAAGTGTCTGTGCAGGGATAGTTTAAATAGCCCGCCCTGCACCTGACAGGCGTAGCCTGGGTCCCAGTGCCTGCCTAGTACTGTCAAGACGACGGGTGTGCCTGGGTCCTAGTGCCCTGCCACCTATACGTCTCGGCAGACACCTGTGTGGACCCATGCGTTGCGATGGTTCCTGACATTGCCCCCCCCATGGGTACCCTCCGGGTGCCCAATTGATCACTCCACTGCGGGTGACCACGCATGAATTCCCGCATAAGTCTAGGAGCATGAACATTTTGAACAGGTTCCCAAGAATTTTCCTCAGGACCATAACCTTTCCACTTAATCAGCACTTGGGTGTGGCCCCCCCTTCTACAACAGTTCAGGATTGCTTCCACCTCAAACTCTTCCTGATCCCCTACTGTAATAGCCTCTGGGGATCTGGCTTCTCGATCTGGAAATGGGTCTGTGGCTACTGGTTTCAACAAGGAGACGTGAAACACAGGATGGATCTTAAAGGTTTCAGGAAGGATCAGCTCATAAGCAACCTCGTTAATCATGCGTTTCACCGGGAAGGGACCTAAGAATTTTGGTCCTAATTTCTTGGATGGACACTGTAGTTTCAGGTTAGTTGTTGCCAACCAGACCTTGTGTCCGGGCTGCAAAATTAAGTCTCCCCTTCATTTCTTATCGAATGCTTCCTTGTTGTCTTCCTGGGCTTTCGTCATAGCTTCTTGTAGCCGTTTGTTGTTGTCCGAGAAGAACTCCAACATGCTTTGAGTGGCTGGCACTGTACTTTCTGCCAACAGGTCAGGCATGAATGTGGGATGGAACCCGTAATTTGAAAAAAACGGAGACTGCCCTGTAGCCGAGTGATTCGCGTTATTGAATGCGAATTCCGCCATGGGTAAGAGTGTCAGCCAGTCGTCCTGTACAAAAAATGTATAACACCTCAGGTATTGTTCCAGCGTCTGGTTCTCTCTGTCTGCCCGTTCGTCTGAGGATGGAAGGCGGAGGAAAGCGAAAGCTTAATGTCCAGAGCTTTGCACAGGGCTCTCCAGAATCTTGAGGTGAATTGCACCCCACGGTCGGATACCACATCTTCAGGAACCCCATGTAGTCTAACTACTTCTTTGATGAAGATCCTGGCCGTTTCTTCTGCTGAAGGGGTCCCCCTTAGCGGTATGAAGTGGGCCATTTTTGACAATCTGTCCACGATAACAAAAATTGTCGTATGGCCCTGGAATGGGGGTAGCTCCACTATAAAATCCATGGCAATTTTTTGCCAGCATCGTGTAGGAATGGGTAGTGGGCGTAGCAGCCCCCAGGCCTTGTTTCTGGTCGGTTTATTCCTCTGGCAGATCTCACAAGATTCCACGTATCTTTTGCAATCCTGGTTCATCTTAGGCCACCAAAAGGTGCGTTTGAGTAACTCCAGAGTCTTTGCCGTTCCGAAGTGCCCTGCCATGGGGTGATCATGGCAGTGCCCTAACACCTGTGTCTGCACCTCCTTTGGAACCACAATCAGTCCTTCTTTCCGTATTAACCCTTCCGGGCGGGAGAGTGGCATGTCTGGTATTGTGGAACAAGTTTCAGATGCGTCCTGCAACCTAGCCCTTAGTTCCGTTTGCAGAGCCAAAAAATTTCCAGCAGACAGGTTGGTATCCGGTTTGAGTTCCTCCTCAGGGTCCTCAAACATGCGAGACAGGGCGTCAGGCTTTGTATTCTTTGAACCAGGCCTATATGTAATGTGAAAGGTGAACCGCGAGAAAAACAGGGCCCACCTTGCTTGGCGTGGTCTTAGGCGTTTAGCTGTTTTCAAGTACTCAAGGTTCTTGTGGTCTGTGAAGATCAGGATTGGGTGAGCAGCTCCTTCCAGTAAATATCTCCATTCTGCCAATGCCGTCTTGATGGCCAATAGTTCCTGGTCCCCAATGTCATAATTGCGTTCTGCCGGGGTTAGTTTTCTGGAAAAGAACTCCACTGGGTGTAGAAGTTCCTTGGGACCCTTTCTTTGGGAGAGGATGGATCCAACCACGTTTTCGGATGTGTCTGCCTCTAGCACAAAAGGCAGAGCCATATCCGGGTGGCCCAAAATGGGAGCGATGGTGAACAGTCGCTTCAGAGTCTCAAATGCTTCTTGAGCTCCTGGTGTCCACTTGAAGCGATTTCCTGACTTGGTTAACTGCGTTATGGGGGAAACCAGACCTGAAAAATTCCTGATGAATTTACGGTAAAAATTGGCAAATCCAATGAACCTTTGGACGCCTTTCTTATCGGCTGGAATTGGCCAATCAAGAATTGCCGAGATCTTTTGGGGATCCATTGCGATCCCCGCAGTGGAGATAATCATTCCTAAAAATGCAATGCTTTGCTGCTCAAAGCTGCATTTTTCGGCCTTGGCATATAGGCCGTGCAGGCGCAGCCGTTCCAGAACCTTGATTACGTGGTTTCTGTGGACATCTAGAGATGGAGAAAAGATCAGAATATCGTCTAGGTAGACGATAACGAAAATGTCCTAGAAATCACGCAACACGTCATTTATGAAGTGTTGGAACGTGGCTGGGGCATTGCAAAGTCCAAACGGCATGACCAGGTACTCGAAGTGCCCAAATCGAGTACGGAAAGCTGTTTTCCACTCATCCCCCTCCCGGATGCGGACCAGATTGTATGCCCCACGCAGATCCAGCTTCGTAAAGCAGACCGCTGTCCCCAGACTCTGGAATAACTCTGGGACCAAAGGTAGAGGGTAGCGGTTCTTGATGGTCACCCGATTTAATTCCCTATAGTCAATACAGGGTCTCAAGATTTTATCTTTCTTCTCCACAAAGAAGATACCCGCCCCTGCCGGAGATGTGGAAGGGCGAATAAACTTTTTCTGGAGGTTCTCCTCAATATAGTCCTTCAGTACCCTTAATTCCTTTTCTGATAGCGGGAAGATACGGCCAAAAGGAATCTCAGAACCTGGCAATAAGTCAATGGGACAATCATATGGTCGATGTGGTGGTAGTGTATCAGCCCCTCGTCTACTGAACACGTCTAAATATTCATGATATATGGTTGGTACAATCTGTCTTAGGTTAGCGTCTTCTTCTGCACATAAGAGGATCTGGGGGGCCCGGGGCCCAGAGGCCTGGCAGTTTTTCTGACAATAGTCTGGAAAACCGGGTCCCTTAGTTTTTCTTCAGTCGATCTGGGGGTTGTGGGCCTGCAGCCACGGGAGCCCCAGGATCACTGGAAAAAGGGGTGATGAAATGGCGTCAAAGTGTAGTAATTCCCGATGGGAGCCCATTATGGTGGTGAGTATGGGAGGGGTCCCTTTGTTAACTAAACCTGATTTTATTTGGGAACCATCAGCCAAGAACAAATTGAGCCCCCATTTCCTGGCCTGTAATGGTATCTCCTGCGTGCGGGCAAAGTCAAGGTCCAGGAAGCAACTGCAGGCCCCCGAATCAATGATTGCAGTGGTTACCACGGTTTTCTCTGGCAGCTGAAACAAAAGGGGTACCGCTAAGTAATTGGACTGACTTATATTACTCAAAGAAACAGGAACCGAAGATCGAGACTTGCATGTCTTCACTGGGCAGTTTCGCACTGCATGTCCAGCTTCCCCGCAATAGAAACACAGGTTCTTGGCCCGCCGTCTCTGGCGTTCTTCTGGAGTAAGGGTCTGCCGCGCCAAACCCAGCTGCATCGGTTCTGGCACATCAGTGGAGACAACTGGTGGAACAGTAGCAGGGACGGAATGACCTGTGTTTTTGGGGGGTATCCAGGTAGCTCCTTGACCCTGGCCTTGACCTGTCCTCTCAGACCGGTGTTCCCTTAACCTGTGATCAATCTGAATCGCCAGGTCGATCAACGCCTTTAGAGACCTGGGGAGGCCAACCCGGGCTAACTCATCTTTTAGGCCCTCCGAGAGTCCGACCCTAAATTGGTGACGTAGGGCGGCGTCATTCCAGTGTGTGTCCCCCATCTATCACCTGAACTCGGAGGCGTATTGCTCCGCAGCTCGACGACCCTGTCGTAGGGCATAAAGGGTGGTTTCAGCTGAAACCGCCCGCTGGGGGTCATCATACAGAACTGGCATGGCCTTAAAAAATGCGTCTAAGGTCTGTAACTGAGGGTCCTGTGTTTCCCTTAGTCTAAGGGCCCAGTCCTGGGGCTCGTCCTGTAGTAGAGAAATTACAAATCCCACCTTGACCAATTCTGTGGTAAACGCACGTGGTTGCAGTTCAAAATACAAGTAGCATGCATTTTTGAACGTTCTAAAACGTGCTTGATCTCCCTGAAAACGTTCAGGCATGGGAACGCGGCGTTCAACTGGTGGAGCTGCAGCCGCAGCCCCACTGGGAGATTCAGAAACCGCCCTAGTGTCAATAGCTGAGGCCTGACTCTGAAGGGACACTCCAGATACCGTTAGGGTGTCAAATCGATTTTCTAACCTACTACACTTGTCTTGCAGGTTAGTTACTGCCTGGGTCAGTACGGACAAATGTCGGCACATCTCATCCCATGGAGAAGGCGACCCTCCAGACTCGGTCATGGCCGAATGGTACTGTAAGGGACCGCCTGACAGCACCTCTATCAGTCCCCCAGTAGAGCTTCCTCAGAGTGCGGAGTCTAAGCACCGGAGCACTTGTTCACCAGGGCCCCTGATGGTGGGGATGGACTTGGAGCGCTCCGGTACCTGGTCGCAACTACCAGGTATCTCCAACAGGGGTAGAGGAGTCTGACAGAGGCTCCAGAGAGCTAGGAGTCTGATGTAAGGGAGCCTAGTGATCCCTGCGGGGTGGGTGGATGGATGAGCTAAATCAGAGTCATGCAGGCCGGGTTGGTAACTAGCGGATCGGTAAGGTACAAAACGGTAGGCAAAGGATAGTCGGGTTACACGCAGGGTCAATACCAGGAGGTCAGATCTAAACGGGAACATCCAGGAGCAGAGTCAGGCAAGCCAAGGGGTTAGGATGGGAGAAGGCAACAAGGTCAAAACAATCCAGATCAGAAGTACTCACACACAGGTAACAGGATACAAAGACCATTCGGCAACAAGTGTCTGTGCAGGGCTAGTTTAAATAGCCCGCCCTGCACCTGACAGGCGTAGCCTGGGTCCCAGTGCCTGCCTAGTACTGTCCAGACGATGGGTGCGCCTGGGTCCTAGTGCCCTGTCACCTATACGTCTCGGCAGACACCTACGCATGTGTAGACCCATGGGTCGCGATGGTTCCTGACACAGACAAAGTACCATAGTGTAATAGTTTATTACCAATAAAACCAATTGAGTGTCTTAAGTAAAGTTACTCACAAAGGAAAAATGTAAAGAACAGCCTGTAAGCACTGCCACGCTCAGCCAGCGAGTGTAATGACTTCACTGCTAGCTCCGCCCAATGCATTTCTTCATAGTAGATGTTGTCAGGGGACTGAAACTGAGTTTGTGAGCACCTTTACCTAATAAACTCAATTGTTTTTAAAGCTATTACACTATTTGGCCTTGTAAAGGTACTCACAAACGTCAAAAGTTCCATCTCTGTGATGACATCTGTTATGATGAAACGCATTGGGTGGAACTGGCAGTGATGTCATTACACCCGCTGGCTGCACGTGGCAGTGCTTACGTGAATGGCCTCTCTTTTTGTCTTCTTTGCTTATGAAGGTAAGCCGCCATCTGGATTGAGATGGTTGCCTTTTATAAGTGGGCTTTACAAGTGGCCTTGATGTAGCAGGCTAAAGTAACTTGGACTCTTTATTATACAAATGTTTGTGGCTTCCTAGAACTGGCGTGGGAAGCAAGGAGTTGGCACTTTGATACTGAAGTGGAATTTTATCTAAGCACTTTTTATGAACATTTTACTATTTCTTTGCACTCAGTATCTGTTAATTCCTTCTAGAATAATTGTTTGAATCATACTTTATTTGCACCAGATTTACATAATTATATTGCACGTATGTTTTATGATTGATTGCAATTATTTTATATTGTGATGTTTACTTGAATGTTGATGACTTTTAAAGGGATGGTGCACCTTTTTTACAATGACGCAATTGGTCCAGTATTCAGATGATTGAGTGCTGCTTTCCTGTACACAATTTACTTGCACTGAGCACAAAGTGTTTTTTTTTTTGTAAATGTAAAGATAGATCTACTTTAGTTCCCCTAATGGAGCTATTAGAGGTTTCCCTTTATTTCTATTGAATCCATTTAATGATTCTGTATATCTACTGCTAATGCACTTTCAATAACCAGCTGAAAATCAAAATTAATTTAGGTAGCAAGCATTTGTTTAAGCAATGTGTTTTTTTTGTATATCATAGAAGTACTATGGAAACAACCTTCATATCTCTCAGTCCAGTGATCAAACATGACTATGTACATAAAACACACAGTATAATTCGCACATTTCTGCCAAACATAAAGAAAATGTCCACCAGATTGTGCAAAATGCCTGTTTTCCCCCTGCTGAGTGTGCATACCCCCCCCAGTGAGGTATATAGGGAATATAATGAGAAAGGCAATGTAGTCTCTATCAGCTGTAGTAATCTACTACCCAATGCTGAGGCAGCGCTAATGATAATATGCCTCTCCACAAGGGGGAATAGATCGTTCTTGCTGCTTTCCAGTGGTTCTCTAGATGTATCCACTGATTTACTTTGTACTAGATTTGGTGTAGGATTAGCTGCAGAGAACTGTCAAGCTATTTGTGACACAGAGAGATGTTACAGAATAAGATGTAATGATGAGATGGAAGAGGGTCACGGAAGGGCTGCTTGTTAAGCATGTAATAGAAAAGCGAGAAAAAAAAAGGTAAAAAATACAGCATGTTACAGAAAGAAATAAGTGTGGGCAGATATAGAGAAGAAGCATAAATTAAAGGAGCCGTGTCATCCACAATGCTGGTGATGAAGTGAAATCACTGCAGAGACTGCACAGTGGCTAGTCCTAGAATTAAGCTGATACATTTGGCAGGTTGGAGATTCAGACAAAATCTGGCCAATTCATTCAAAGCAGACATACACGTTGGTGGTTTGTTCCAAAACCCCTGAGTGGTTTTGACAGTGGGGTAATATTTCGTGACCTCCTGTATGCTGTTTGCACTCTTCCTAACCCCCCCCCCTCCCAGTGGCTAATCACCCTATGCAGTGGCTAATAAGGAGTTGTTTTGGACAACATAACCATCCATATACAAAAAAAGCAGATGTTATATGCATGCAAGGGCCAAGCACAACCAATGCTGGTCACAGGAATCGCATTGTACAGAGCCGCTCAGATCAGCTCTATACACTGTTTCTATGAAATGAGTCATACAAGGATGACTCAGTTCACATAGGCTAAGTGCATGGCAATGATGATATCAGTGCTAATTTTACAAGTTTAATATCTGGTTTTGAAAAGGCATTTGAAGAACACAAAGTAGATTTATATCCTTTTGTAGATGTTGAGAAACATACAGTGTTTACATTTAGGTTTATGTGGTTTATTTAGATTGCAAGCTCAAAGGAGCAGGGCCCCCCTATTGAACTGTATTGTTAAATAAAAATATATTGAGTGTTGCGCTCTCAAACCTTCAATCAATACATTGATTGAAGGTTTGAGAGCGCAACACTCAATATATTTTTATTTTGCATTTTATCACATTGGTAGTTATGTGCTAGAGGTTTGCGATCCAACATTAGAGAGTATAAAATAAGGAATTTTTGTCTGCCTTCTGGCTCGCAAGACTTTTCAAATATTCTGAACTGTATTGTTGCTGTATTGTCTCCGGTTATATTGTAAAGCGCTGAGCAAACTGTTGGCGCTATATAAATCCTGTATAATAATAATATGTTTAAAGTTCAGCTTAAAACAGAACTAAACCCATCCATTTAAAAAAATGGTTACATTCAAAGCACGCTAACCGTCACATTCGCTTGTGCTCCCAAATGAACTGTTAAAACATCAAATGGCTGGCGTTGTAATGAACCACATGTACAGCACCCTGGAAACTGCAGCTCAAACAGAGGCCAAGATGGCAGCTTCCTTGGCTGAAAAGGATTGGAGGGTTTAGTTCTGCTTTAAATGCACAGTTTAGATTAGCAGTGAACCACATAATAACCATGTATGAAAAAAGGACTTTTCCTGAGTTCTGCAGCCGGGGTGCACCATGCATTGCAGGACACCTCATCACTTCACTCTCACCACACTTTCACACATAAGATGTGAGCGCCAAGACAAGGCATTTGGTTAACAGAGCAAATCCAAAGCCTATTTACACCCAAGAACCAAAATGTAATGTACTGCAACTTACCAGTCCTTCGATGTGGTGGCTGTATTACTTCAATTTTTCAGGCTAAGAGCATGGCTTAGGAGAAGACAACCTAAGACCAATCATCCATGTATGGTGACGTGGCTGATTGCTGATGGGCAGCTCCCTACTCTTTCTCATAGTCCATTCCAGTAGGCACTGCAAGCCCTGTTGGATGTCGGCACCCAACAGTATTGGAGTCACTGGATTGTTACATGTTCGCACTTGGAGTGATGCTCTTTACTTTTCCTAGGATCACAGAGGGTGGTGATGTAGCTTGAATCATGAATGGCTTTGTATGATATTTGGAAGTGTTTTGTATTTGTTGAGGAGGGAAAACCAGTGGAAATGGATGACAGACCTGGATGGTTGAGATGGGGAAGTAAGTAAAGTGGTGTCCTTGTCACGTTCTACAAGGTGAAAAGAAAGGAGAACCTTCTCTTTATTGTGTGAGTTACTAGTTCCATAAGTCCACCATGCAATGGAGATGAACAAAGGTAGATATATTTGTCTACATCTAATTACAAGAAATCGCTGGCACACTACCTATAAGCCTCAAAGGTGTTTAAAGTCTAGCCTATATGACAAGCATGGCTTCCTCTGTAGATTGAATGGGGAAAAAAAAGGTGTAGACCCAATGGGACATGATGTGTTATTCACAGGTTTACCAGGCATAATGAAGAGGGGGAAAAAGCCTAAAAACAACATCTAAGGATTGGTAACATGCAATATACTGTATTTGCAATGGATTTAGATTTAAAGTTTATGTACGCTTTAAGAGATCTGAGATCCCCCAACATTCCCAGGATCCTGCAAAACTGTTGAACCAAGAAGAACAGACCAGTGTCTAAGAGAGAATCATTTTTAGTTTTTTTTTTTCTTAGACCTTGAGATTTAGAATGGGGGCAACTAAATAAATGCTGCAGACTGCAAAGTCAGCTTCAAAGCCTAGGTTTACAGTTGTGTCCAAAATTATTCAACCCCCAATGCTGTAAAGGGGTTTAGGGACTATAGTGTACATTTGGAATTGTATTCAGAATCAAATCCTACAAGGACGTTGTAACTACCCAAATGCAACTAAAATGACATCAATTGTTTATGTAATACAGTAGTAAATGGTTCTTATGTGGTTTCTTCATTGCCACAATTATTCAACCCCTTAAAGACTACCACTCTGAAGAACAGAGGTTCATACAGGTGCTTTCCATCAGGTATTGAAAACACCTGTGGATGTCACCGAGCAGCAATCAAGCATAATAAGCACCAATTAGGCAGCTTTAAAATGACTGTGATACTCAGCTCCTTCTAGACATTTACTGGTGTGGTTACAAACATGGTGAAGGCAAGAGAATGGTCCAGGAAGACAAGAGAAGAGGTGATTTCTCTTCACAGGAAGGGCAATGGCTATAAGAAGATTGCAAAGATGTTAAACATACCAAGAGACACCTTAGGAAGCATCATTCGCAAATTCAAGGCAAAGGGCACTGTTGAAACGCTACCTGGTCGTGGCAGAAAGAAGATGCTGACTTCGACTGCTGTGCGCTACCTGAAGCGTAGAGTGGAGAGAAGTCCCCGTGTGACTGCTGAGGAACTGAGAAAAGATTTGTCAGATGTGGGTACAGAAGTTTCAGCCCAGACAATAAGACGCACACTGCGTAATGAAGGCCTCCGTGCCAGAACTCCCAGGCGTACCCCCTTGCTGTCTCCAAAGAATAAGAAGAGTCGACTGCAGTATGCCAAAAGCCATGTGGACAAACCACAAAAGTTGTGGGATAGTGTTCTGTGGACTGATGAAACAAAATTAGAACTGTTTGGGCCCATGGATCAACGCTATGTTTGGAGGAGGAAGAACAAGGCCTATGATGAAAAGAACACCTTGCCTACTGTGAAGCATGGTGGAGGGTCAATCATGCTTTGGGGCTGTTTTGCTTCTGCAGGTACAGGGAAGCTTCAGCGTGTGCAAGGTACCATGAATTCTCTTCAGTACCAGGAGATATTGGATGGAAACGTGATGCAGTCCGTCACACACCTGAGGCTTGGGAGACGTTGGACCTTTCAACAGGACAATGATCCCAAGCATACCTCCAAGTCCACTAGAGCATGGTTGCAGAGGAAAGGCTGGAACATTTTGGAGTGGCCATCGCAGTCACCAGACTTAAATCCGATTGAGAACCTCTGGTGGGACTTAAAGAAAGCAGTTGCAGTGCGCAAGCCTAAGAATGTGACTGAACTGGAGGCCTTTGCCCATGAAGAATGGGCGAAGATACCCGTAGATCGCTGCAAGACACTTGTGTCAAGCTATGCTTCACGTTTAAAAGCTGTTATAACTGTAAAAGGATGCTGTACTAAGTACTAAGATTGAATGTCACTTGGGGGTTGAATAAAACTGATAATGCTGTGAGCACAGAAAAGACATTTGTGGTTATTTCATTATAACTGTTATGTTATATTTGTCTGACCTACAAGTGCCTCTTTAATGTAAATGTAAGCAAGATGACTGAATGATCAAAAGCAATGTCAAACTGGCCAAAACACTCAATTTCAGTGGGGGTTGAATAATTTTGGCCACAACTGTAGTTATTTTTTTTGAATTCACATAAGGGATAGGACTTGTAATTGTGGCTTTTAGCTAACATTAGCAATCCTCTGCACTCCCCATACCCCCATAGCAGTAATCTTCTGATGTTGCGGGAGTTGATGCAATCGCTGGATCTGTCAGATGCACTGACTATGCCCGCCTATTCCAACCCTCCTCTATTCATAGAAGCTGTGCTATAGCTTCCATCAATAAAAAGGGATCTAAGAAACCTTTCATTCATCCTCCCATCCTTCATATGTAGAAAGCTTTTCATTGACAGAAGCTTTAGTACAGCTTGTATGATAACAGGAGGAGGACGGAACGGGCAGTTATAGTCCGCACTCTTGATGAGTGCTTATGACAGGTCCAGTAGCTGTAATAACCCCCACAGCACCAGTAGATTACCGCTGTTTGGGGTATTGGGGAGCACAGGGGGCGCAGAGGACAGAAGATTTAAACTAGGACAGCAGTCACCAGCACAAAGTCCATTCAATGTAAGTAATGGTCCTTGTGCTGATTTAACCGCTTGCAGGCCGTCCTATAGCAGAAATACTGCTACAGGATGGCAGGGGTGCGCAAAATCACGTATATGTGATTTTACATCCCTGGGTGGGGGGCGCGCATGAGCCCTACCCGCACCGCCATTGGCAGCCTCACCTGTCAATCACCGAGTCCCAGCCAGTGATTCCCCTCCGGCACTTGGCAATCGCCCTGTATCACCACCGGGGTTGAAACCAGGATGTAAACAATACAGTTCTCTCCCCTGTCAGCTCCTGGACACTACTATATATAGCTCTTCATAGCAAAGCAATACAAAGCGATGTGCTTACACAGTAAAGCGCACACAGTTAACCCTTTGATCGCTCCTCATGGTAACCCCTTCCTGCCCAGTGTCATTAGTACAGTGTCAGTGCTTTTTATTAGCACTGATCATTGTATTGGTGTCACTGGGGATGTCAGTGACAGTCAGTTCCCCCCCCCCCACCTTGTCAGAATACACGCCGCAGTCCCACTATAAGTGGCTGATTGCCACCATTACTAGTGTAAAAAAAAAAATTCCAGTATCTATAATGTTATTTGTAAACGCTATAACTTTCATGTAAACCAATTAATTTACACATATTTGGATTTCTTTTTAGCAAAGACATGTAGCAGCATACATTTTGGTCTAAATTGATGACTAAATTAGATATTTTAATACAATTTTTTTACTGGACGTGTTTAATAGCAAAAAGTCAAAAATATTGTGTTTTTTTTCTCAAAATTGTAAGTCTTTTTTTTTCTCTAGCACAACAAATTAAAAATACAGAAGTGATCAAATACCACCAAAAGAAAGCTCAATTCGTGGGAAAAAAAAGAACGTAAATTTAATTTGGGTGCAGCGTTGCATGACCGTGTAATTGTCTGTTAAAGTAACGCAGCACCGTATCACAAAAAATGCCCTGGTCAGGAAGGGGGGTAAATCCTCAGGAGGGCAAGTGGTTAATTGTGTAGAAAAAAAAAACAATCACAGACATGCCTCCAAAACCATTTTCATTTAACATTCCAACCTTCTGGCTTTGAGAAACACTTAAAAAAACAAAAAAAAGCAAAAAGAGAAAACTAAATCCGCTGGAGGGCAAGTGCTCTTAAGTACAAAAAAAAAAACAAAAAGAGAAAACTGTAAATCCTCTGGAGGGCAAGTGGTTAAAAAGAAAGACAAAACTGTAAATCCTCTAGAGGGCAAGTGGTTAAAAAAAAAGAGAGAAAACTGTAAATCCTCTAGAGGGTAAGTGGTTAAAAAAAAATAGAGAGAAAACTATAAATCCTCTGGAGGGCAAGTGGTTAAAAAAAAATAAAGAAAAACTAAACATGGGCTTTAAACATTTTTATTTGGAGATAAAGCATAAGAAATGCGCATATCATACCTTGATTCACAATGTGCATTCTAAGTAGTATTAATGAAAATTTGATTAAAATGCAAATATGACCGTTTATTACATGCAAAAAAATGTTATTTTTCAAAGTGAATTTTTTATTCTTGCATTTTTTTGTTTGCTCTCATGTCATTTATAGCACTTCTATACTATTGTTATGTGAAATACCATCAAAGGGAATTCTGAATGTATATTTGGTGCACTAACTCTCTGTGTTGCCAGGGCCAGCTCCAGTCTTCTGGGACATAATGCGTTTCTCAATACCCAGAGGAGACTTCATAAATGAAATGGAGTAAATTCCAAATGTAAAAAATCAATTTTTTATGTATCGCTTAGATCTCCCTTCTAGAGAAACATACCAGACATTTATGGAAAGTGGGTTAATAGATATGTGAAGGACCTCTTCTTGCAATGGAATTGGTAAAGATATTACCATAGCAACTGGATAGTAGATGCATTCCTGGGCTTTTGAATACAGTTCTCGTTTTGCAAATGCTAAAGACCTTGTCTGTTTCTTGTCTTGTGTGTGTGTCAAGGTAGAAAGCTGAGGCTCCATCAGTAATATACCTGGAGCTGTTCCTATTTATGACCATGTAAGTTATATAATGGGAACCGGAAGACAGCAATTTTAGATTATGTTCAATCATCTTGTATTGATTTGTAGAACAGAAATCTGTACGCATGATGCAGAAACACAAAAGGAATTTCTCTAATGATGCCTATAATTAAAATAATATAGGAATGAGCATTCATATGCAAATCCCATGGCTTATTCATGTGCCTGTGTGTGGCAGTAGAGAAGTAATGAAAACACTGGTGAGAGGGAGAGAGATGGATGCTGTTGACTCACACTGAGCACTCACATGGACACCCTGGCACTGGGGTCCTGTGTAGGGGGGAGTCAAATTGAGGCTAGCCATATTAGGATGGAGATGTTGGTGGGGGTCTATTACTCCACCTTCTTACACCAACTTTGGCCAGCGGTAAGGGGCACAATATTACTGGCCACTGCACTCTGTATTCAATGCCCTTACATATTCCTGACCCCTGCACTGTATGCTATGTTGTACATGATACTCCTGACCCTACACTTTATATGTTATAAGGTACGTTATAATCCTGACCCCTGCACTGTATAGTATGTTGTACACGATACTCCTGACCTTACACTTTATATGCTCTAAGGTACATTATAATCCTGACCCCTGCAATGTATACACTTGTTGTACTTTATATTTCTAATCCCTGCATTGCATTTACAATGTACATTATCATCCTGACCCCTGCACTGTATACACTATGTTGTACATTATATTTCTAACCCCTGCATTGCATTTAAAATGTTGTACATTATCATACTGACCCCTGCAACGTATACACTATGTTGTACATTATATTTCTAACCCCATCATTCGTGACTGCGGCTGTCGATCACTGGGTCCCGGCCGGTGATTACCCTCCGAAGCCCGGTGATTACCAAGCAGCTCCAATGGGGAGGAGGACTGTTTTGTTTACTAACAGTTCTCCTCCCTTTCAGCTCGGGCCCACTGCTCCGGATCGCACCAATGGCACTAGACAGGAAGGGGTTAACATGGGAGGAGATCATAGGGTTAACTGTGTGCTGGGTGTGTGTTACTAGGGGGCGGTGTGATGGTGCTTCACTGTGAGCACACTGCTCTGGATGGCACAGCCATCCAAAGCAGTGTGCCTGAGCTGACAGGGAGGAGAACTGTTAGTAAACAAAGCAGTTCTTCACGTCGGAGATCCTTGGTAATAACCGGGCGCCGGAGAGTAATCACCGGCTGGGACCCAGTGATTGACAGCCATGGCCCATAACCGGAAATGCAAAATCATATATATATATATATACACACATGATTTTGCGCACCCGTGCTGCCCTGTAGCAGTATTTCTGGAAGCGGTTAAAGCAATATGCCTTGAAAACAGAAAATGCACAGAAAAACAAATGAGGAACAAATGGGGAGAAACTGGAGTCAATGTCTGTGACCAAACTGTAAGACATAGTCTAAAGGAAATGGGATTTACATACAGAAAAGCCAAATGACAACCATCATTAATACCTAAACCGGAAAAACAAGGTTACAGTGGGCAAAAGAAAAGCAATCATGGACTGTGAATGACTGGATGAAAGTGATATTCAGTGATTAATCACGAATATGCATTGGGCAGGGTGATGATGCTGGAACTTTTGTTTGGTGCCGTTCCAATAAAATGTAAAAGACAACTGCCTGAAGAAAACATGCAAATTTCCAAAG
The DNA here is from genome assembly GCF_062004578.1 of Staurois parvus. Lineage (NCBI taxonomy): Eukaryota > Metazoa > Chordata > Amphibia > Anura > Ranidae > Staurois > Staurois parvus. The sequence goes on along the minus strand of NW_028318089.1, from coordinate 3,881,932 downwards.
TCATTGATGATATGGGGTTGTGTCAGGTAAAGGTACAGGGGAGATGACAGTCATTAAATCTTCAATAAACGCACAAATTTATTTTGAGATTTTGGACACTTTTCTTATTCCATCAATTGAAAGGATGTTTGGTGATGATGACATCATTTTTCAGGATGATAATGCATCTTGCCATAGGTCAAAACCCGTGGAAACTTTCCTTCAAGAAAGATATAAAATGTCAATGGCATGGCCTGAAAATAGTTCGGACCTCAGTCCAATTGAAAATCTATGGTGGAAATGAAAGAAAATGGTCCATGACAAGGCCCCAACCTGCAAAGCTGATCTGGCAACTGCAGTAAGAAAGTTGGAGCCGGATTGACGAAGAATACTGTTTGTCGATAGTTATATCCATGCCTCAGAGAATTCAGGCTGTTCTAAAAGCCAGAGGTGGTGCAACAAAGTACTAGTGGTGTACTGTACTTTTCATGGTCCCATAATATTTTCCTCAGAATTGAATGTTTCCATATTTATTTTCCTCTGCTTGATCTGCAAAAACAGTTTCAATTGACTACAGTTTTCTTTCTTTTTAATATTTTTAAGTGTTTCCCAAAGCCAGAAGGTTGGAATGTTGCATGAAAATAGTTTTGAGGCATGTCTGGGATTTGTTTTTTTTTCTCTACACAATTAAACAACTGAATGAACATTTTCCAAGATTGGTGATTCCATACTCTTTGCCAGGGGTTGTATAAACGGTGTGTGCTAGGTTGGTGCACCCTCTTTTTGGTGGGTTTTTTTTTTTGGTGCTGCAGATGAAGGGAACCCTACAATAACTTTGGACGGAGCCATCACTGGCTACTGAGGGCTTGAAGGAGTTTCTTCTAAATATGGTTAGATATGGAAAGGGTGCCCCTACTATTCTCATATGGGACAGCATAGTGTGCCGTCTGGTGAAGGTGAAACTTACATTTTAAATCTATAGCCATCCATAGATATAAAGAGGGCGGCTCAATAAAACATTTGCAACACTTCTAGCTTTATGGGCATATTAGACCATCGTGTGCCAAATTCATGAAAGCCATGCAACAGTTTTCTTGCCATTTCTGATACATGCAAAAAAAAATGTAGTTTTTACAGGTAGTGTTATTTTTACATTCTGGTGCTATGGCTGCAACAAATTCATGAAGAAATCCCACCGTATTGTTCAAAAATTAAGGTAAATGAAGACCTCTTCGAGGTTAGCACAAAATTGTGTTGCACACATAAGCATTCTGTCTGAGAGAATTCTATGACAGATTCTAATACACCTTACCGACAGTTACATGATGCCCATGTCTATGACATTCTTTATGAACTCCAGGGTGCCGTCTTCAGGGACAACGCAAAGCCGTATTAGCACCTCATTACAATAATATTTTCCTGATCTGGTATCACCATACCAACACTTTACACGGGGCTTTATAGAATCTAAGGCTATCCCTGCACAAAATGCTGTGTCCAGCCTAGAAGTGAATGCAGTTCCCATGGTAACGAATTATATCTTCATTTCAGTAATAATAACAAGTAGGAACACCAGACTTTTTTTTTTTTTTTCTTTTTAAAGAAGCCTCTCATAAGAGATTCATTGTATGTAGGCTGCCATTGCTGACCACCTTCTCAAATTGCTGGCTGTCACTGGCTTCAATATTTTCAGAGTCAATGGCTTAGAACAGTGGTCTCCAAACTGCAGCCTGGGGGCTGAATGTGGCTCTTTATTTGGCTTTATCCGGCCCTTTATTCCTGCCACTGACGCCAATAATAGGGGATAACTCCTGCCACCGACACCAACAATGGGGCACTATCCCTTGTACTGACACCAACAATGGGGCATTTTTCTTTCCACAGACACCAAGGATGGGGCACAATCCCTTGTACTGACACCAATGCTGGGGCACTATTCCTCCATTGATGCAAGGAAATGTTCTACTCCCACTGGCCACAGTCCGCCCCCCCCCCCCCCCCCTTGACTCTGAAGGACAGTAAACTGACCCTTTGCTTAGAAAGTTTGGAGACCCCTGGCCTAGAACAAATAAGGCAAGTACACCAGAGGTAGGTCAGACATACTAACCTGAGTGCTTGTTCCAGATCAGAAACATGGCTTGGAAGCTACTGAATCATGACAGCCAGGGAACTAGTATTTTTAAAAGGAAGGGTCAGCAATGGCAGTACTGGTGTCCTTTAACCGCTTCCAGCAGGAATGGGCGGAATACAGGGCAGAACGAGTGCACAAAATCGTGTGTGTATATATACGTGATTTTGCATTTCCAGGTAGGGGGCACGCACTGTATCCACGCCTCCATTTGCGGCTGTCATTGGGGAGGAGGACTGTTTTGTTTACTAACTCTGTCGGCTTGGGCACCCTGCTCTGGATGGCTGTGCACAGCACAGCCATCCAGAGCAGTGTGCTTACAGTGAAGCACACAGACACCGCCCCCTAGTAAAACACTCCCAGCACACAGTTAACCGTTTGATCGCCCCTCATGTTAACCCCTTCCTGCCCAGTGCCATTAGTATAGTGTCGGTGCTTTTTTTTTTTTTAAGCACTGATCACTGTATTGTTGTCACCAAGTCATTTCCCCCCAGTGTCAGAATGTCCACCACAGTCCTACTATAAGTTGCTGATTGCCTCCATTACTAGTAGAAGAAAAAAATTCCAGTATCTATACCGCCATTTTAAATGCACCAATTTTCACGTAAACCAATTAATTTACACGTATTGGGATTTTTTTTTAGCAAAGCAGAATACATTTTGGCCTAACTTTATAATGAAATTTAATTTTTTTTATTTTTTTACTGGACATGTTTAAAAGCAAAAAGTCAAAAATATTGTTTTGTTCTCAAAATTGTCGGTCTTTTCTTTTCTTTTTTATTGTGCAAAAAATAAAAAAATGCACAGGTGATCAAATACCACCGAAAGAAAGCTCAATTTGTGGGGAAAAAAGAGAGTAAATTTTATCTGGGTGCAGTGTTGCATGACTGCGCAATTGTCAGTTAAATAATGCAGCGCAAAAAATGGCCGGGTCAGGAAGGGGGGTAAATATTCTGGAGGGCAAGTGGTTAAACCTGACATATGGTTACTGCGAATATCTATGAAGCCTGATACACATACAGTATGTGTAGAATTGCTGCCTATAGCAATTAATCAGGTTTTCGTTTCTATTCCTTTAAGTAGAACTAAAAGTAAAACCTTTTTTTTTTTTTTTTTTTTTTTTGGACAGATTAAGGGAGGGTTATAACCCCGGTCAGTTTTTTTTGCCATTTATGTGCCATTGGGCAGATTTCCCTTCGCTTCCTGTCCAATAGCCAAACAGGAAGTGATAGGAAATCTCTCAATGTGAATATACTGCTATACTCCTATTTGTAGATGCTATAACTTTCACGTAAACCAATTAATTTACACATATTGGGATTTTTTTTTAGCAAAGACATGTAGCAGAATACATTTTGGCCAGAATACATTTGGCAAATTTATGACAAAATTTGATTTTTCTAAATTTTTTTACCGAACATGTTTAAAAGTAAAAAATATTGTTTTTTTCTCAAAATTGTCTCTATTTTTTCCGCTATTAAAAAAAAAAAACACAAGTAATAAAATAACACCAAAAGAAAACTCAATTTGTGGGAAAAAAAAAGACATAGATTTCATTTGTGTGCAGCATTCCATGACTGCGCAATTGTCAGTTAAAGTAATGCATCACCATCACGCAAAAAATGGCCTGCTTAGGAAGGGGGGTGAATCCTCTGGAGGGCAAATGGTTAACTAAACTTCTATTTTTCTTTTGAAGTGGTTGTGTACATTTAAAGAAAGAACCAGAAAACCGTGTTACTAAAACACTCGTGGGTGTGCCAATGACTGATTATACAATTAAATATGCTAGCTTCCCCTTAAAGTGCAAAATTACTTTTAAATTAAATATCTAAATAAAGGTCCAGCGCTTCACATACATATATAAAAAGTATGCCTGCAAGCAAACAGAAAATGTTATATATATCATATTATGTTTGTGAATGGTTCATAAATAATCAGAAGTCCCACAGCAAATTGTGTGCCAAAGATATATATTCTTCTAATGCTTAATATATATCTTCTGTTTCAATATTTTTATTAAGAAAGTTTTGTTTTAGGAATACAACAAGCTCAAGATACGCCCACGCAGGGGCAGAGCAGGACAATAACACAAACAGATATATCCTGCTGACTTGTATTAGCCAAATAACGAAATGTCCAATGACATCAAGGAGGGACGGCAAAAAGCCGAACCAAATAGCAGCAGTGATCCAACATATTACCAGAAAAAGAAGAAGAAAGAAAAAAAGGTTAGAAGAAAGGAAAAAGAAAATAAAACGACAAAAAAAAAGGGAATCAGAAAGAAAATATGGAGGAAAGGGAAACTAGAAGACTCACGGATCCAGTTCTAGCACAGGCAGCGACTATAAGAGGCCATAACTAGTAGGAGGCAGGGATGGCAAGGAATAACATATCCAAGGTTCCCAAACCTTAAGGAATCTCGGATGAGAATCATGAAAAATGCTAGTCATCTGTTCATGGAACAATATAGCATTCATCCGGGTCTTCACCCCTGGAAGACAACCAAAGGGGTTCTCCAAGCTTGAGCTATAGCACGTTTGGCCGAAATAAATAGGTAGGATGCCAATTTCTGTTGAGACCTAGACAGACCCAAAATTGGGCAATGCAGGAGGGCCACCCTTGCATCCCTACGGACCGTAATATGAAATAGCGTTTTTAGCAAACCAAAAACCCTAGATCAGAAGTCTATCAATCGCGGGCATGACCACCAAATGTGCAGGACATCACACTTAATATGTATCTTCATGCAAATCCTCCCTGTCCTCCACCACCATGTGCCAAAATATTGCACTCACCAACCATCCATGACCCCCTACTTAAAAGAAGGTCAATTATGCCTTGTGTCACCAGGGTTTATAATCTCAGTGGGTTTTTTCTCTATATTCTCCCCGTTTTGGTTCCACAGTTTCGAATCACCATAAATCAGAAAAGAAAATGGTGTAGTAAATTTATTAAAAATAGTTTCCATGTAAACAAGGGTGCACTCACATTTATTGGTGCCCAATCCTCGGCACGAAAACACTCGGCTTTACTGTGCCGCCACCGCTCCTGGAGTTGGCGTGCATTCCAATAGCCGGAACCGGACGTAATGTCAACGGACCCAGATGTGGCTGGATGTATCATAGTTACATAGTTAGCCTGGCTGAAAAAAGACAAAAGTCCACCCAGTTCAACCATTAAAAAAAAAAAAAAAAAAGTTTTAATCCTATACCCACAGTTGATCCAGAGGAAGGCAAAAAAACCCCCAGCAAAGCATGATCCAATTTGCGCCTGCAGGGAGCACTCGGCCTCTACAAGTTTTACCAATCTGTCGTCCTCAGGAAGCTCACGTCTGACATTTTCCCTGGGCCTTATATACTTTGCCTAAGTTTTTGATTGGATAATACTGATAAGACCACCATATTATGGCTGCCTCCCAGCTTTTGATGTAATAAGCAATTTAGTCCAACCCTGAGTGGATTTTTGCCGGGGTCTGCATCCCAAATATACAAATATATATAAAAATGCATAGAAACAAAAATGTAAAACAATATATAAACTTTAAAATTATTTTATTTATTGCAAACATCTACTGTATGTAAATTTATTTTGAAGGACTGAGAAACCCCTATCTCCTTTCTTTGTTGTTTAAAACCTGTCAAGTTCAAGCGGCATCTAGTGGACAAAAACTAGAATGACAACCTCCGGCCATTCTGTAGATACCCAATTCCATCTCATTTCTCCCTTCTTAATCCCTTAACCACTTTCCCTCCACAGGATTTACCCCCCCCCCCCCTTCCTGACCAGGCCATTTTTGGCGATGCAGTGCTGTGTTACTTTAACTGATAATTGTGCGGTCACGCAACGCTGCACCCAAATGATATGTATTTCCTTTTTTTCCCCACAAATAGAGCTTTCTTTTGGTGGTGTTTGATGGCCTCTGCAGTTTTTATTTTTTGTGCTATAAACAAAAAAAGCCTGACAATTTTTGAAAAAAAAAATTTTTTTTGACTTTTTGCTATAAAACATGTCCAGTAAAAAAAATTTTCAAAATCAAATTTGTCATAAATTTAGGGCAAAATGTATTCTGCGACATGTCTTTGCTAAAAACAAATCCCAATACGTGAAATTAATTGGTTTACGTAGAAGTTATAGTGTTTACAAATGGCGGTGTATGTATATTGTGGGGTTTTTTTTAATAATAGTAATGGCGGCGATCAGCGACTTATAGCAGGACTGCGGCAGGCATTCTGGCACTGGGGAAAACTGACTGTCACTGACATCCCCAGTAACATCAATACAGTGATCAGTGCTAATAAAAAGCACTGACACTGTACTAATGACACTGGACAGGAAAGGGTTAACATCTGGAGCGATCAAGGGGTTAACTGTGTGCTGTTTTGCTTTGTGTGTGCTTTTGCTGTGCTATGCAGAACAAAACAAAGCAGCGTGCTGGAGCTGACAGGGGAGAGATCTGTGTTTATATACAGACCTCTCCTCTGTCAGTGTTCCTCGGTGATCGCCGGGTTCCAGCGGGGAATCTCCGGACTGGACCCGGTGATCGACAGCTGAAGCCGCCAATGGCGGTGCGGGTAGGACAACGCACGCATCCACTATCCGAAAATACAAAGTCATGTGTATATATACGTGACTTTGCGTATCCCTGCTGTCCTGTAGCTGTAGTTCTGCTCTAGGGCGGTCAGGAAGCAGTTAAGTATATGGGAAGTGATGTTCCCCAGCTATTAACCCTTATTTGGAAAAAATTTATATATGAATTAGCTTGTATGCATGAGAATAATACAATAAGTTGTTAGCTTCCCTAAAAATTGGTCAAAAAACAATTGAGATCTATATTTTTATATATATTTAATCCATTGGGTACCGAAGAGTCAAGTTCACGTATCCATTTTGTTTCATTTTTGGAAATCTCCTTGGCTAAATCACTTCCCCTTCAATGCTTTGTGACTCTATACCATAAAATGATAAGAGAGTGGGATACTTATTGAGCACCAACCTAAAATGGTTTGATACGCTATGCTTTTTATATCCATTTTTAATACTAGTGAGGTGCTCTCCCAGCCTTTTAGATAATAATCTAGTTGTGTGGCCTACATAATATAGGCCTCATGGACATGTTTGCAGATAGGCGACATATCTGCTATCACAAGTTTTATAAATTGATTGGATATTTTTCCCCATATTCAAAACAAATTCTTACATCATTTGATTTTTAACCTTTATTAATTTGCATGCTCTGCATCTTTTACATTTATAAAAGCCTTTTCTATCCAAAAACGTTACCTATTTTCTTGGGGGGGTTTATAACATTTTTTGCTATCAAATTCCTGAGCCTCGGAGCTCTTTTATATATAAACTGAGGGATTTTTGGTAGAATCTTTTTTTTGTGAATAATCTCTACGCAAGATTGGCCAATATTTTTTGATACATGGTTCTACTTTCTTATACTGCGTATTGTATCCGATTACAAAAGCCAGATCAAATTTATTCTTAACCCTTACCTTTTTCTTCAATAATTCCTCTCTATCCATTCTAATTACCAGGTCTCTAGTCTTTTCTATCCTCTCCTTTTTATAACCTTTTTCTCTAAACCTATCTATTAGTTTGGTTGTCTGGATGTTCTAATCCTCCCCTTTTTGGAAATTTCTTTTCATTGTCATGAATTTTCCCTTTGGGATGGCTTGCCCATGTACCGGAAGATAACTCCTTACTCATATGTACCCATTTCTATCAGTTTCCTTAAAGTGGGTGCATTTACATAATACTTTTTCCCTCCTTCCAAATTTGGAGGTCTAAATACTCCACCATTTGTTCGATATTAGTAGTAAACCTAATGCTATACTTTTTTTTTTTTTTTTTTTTTAGTCCTTCCAGATATGATTCCAAATCCCTTCTATTTAACTCCCACACAATGAAAATATAATCGATGAATCTTTTATATACAACTAATTGGGGAGGTTGTTTGGAAAAATCCTCTTCCTCCAATTTGTTCAAAAAAAATGTTGGCTACACCTTGGCTATCCCATGGCTATGCCTTATATTTTATTTATTTACAATATAAACCCCCCCCCCCCCATACCAGAAGTCATGGCCATTTCCAGACCTTCCAAAATATACTTTATATGGGGAATTTTCAAATTGGATAGTGTATTTAGGGCCCATTCTGTGGCCTTTAGCCCATCCCTTTATTGTTTTAAGAACTATTGACAAACAAAATGTATGTCCTTTTACACAAATAGAGCTTTCTTTTGATGGTATTTGATCACCAATGGGATTTTTATTTTTTGTGATATAAATGAAAAAAGACCGAAAATTTAGAAAAAAAAAAATTTCTATGTTCTGTTTGTTGGATAGCAGCATGTTTCTATATCAGACATTTATGGAGTCTTACTGCATGGTTGCCAAAGAAGTATTTGGCCCATTGAATGTTATCTTGGAGTGTCAAGAAAAGCAAGTATTTACGACAGGATGCGTAACAAAAGGCTGCATACCATTCCTTGTCCTCGGAGTTCACACATACCCCCTAGCGGTGGGGCATGGCCTCAGCCCAGACTCCCTGGTGATGGACTCTTGCTCATTGGATGGAGAACTACACCAGGCGGGTCAAGGGTGTGTGTGGGAGTGCTTGAGAGGGCCTTTAAATATAGTGTTGGCCATGCTTCTGTCTCTTTCTGCCCTGACGTTGGACCAGCTAAAGATACTCAGCTTTGAGGACAAACTTAATGTATCATCTTTACTATTATTCCTATATATACACTCTGTAGTATTGGCTTAGATTCTATGTTAGTTTTACTTGCTTTGTAAATAAATAAGACTTTGCTTCTTTGAGCATTGTGTCTATTATTATCGATAATATTGCATTGTGTTACGTCCTTCAATACAGTCAAAGATTATATAGTTACTAATTAATTATAGGAACTGACAAATAGTACATAATTGTATAATAAATAGGGGATCTAGAAACAAAACCCCCGATTATTTCATTTGGCACCCCAGAAGCAGGAGTGTGGAAACAAATTCCACAGAGAACCCAAACCCTAATGTACTTTTGTTTTGAGTTCCTATAAGCTAAGAAGTCCCCGAGAACCGAAGGCATTCAACTCTGCTGTGGACAAGATTTGCAATGGTTTGTGAAGTCTGAAGCCCTGCTAGAGTGATACTGAAGGTCATGTTGCTCTCCAACACTGTTATAAAAATATCCAATAAACTCAAATTTCATCATAAATTTAGGCCAAAATGTATCCTGCTACATCTTTGGTAAAAAAAAAATCCCCAAAAGTATATAATAATTGGTTTGTGTGAAAGTTATAGTGTCTACAAACTATAGTAAGGATACTGGAATTACACAGCTTTTACTTTGACTGTCTATCACAGTTATTGAGCTGCTAAAATGTCAGCGCAGTACAAACACCCCCCATATGACCCCTTTTCAGAACGTAGACACCCTAAGTTATTTGCGGAAGGCATGTTGAGTCCATGGAAGATTTTTTTTTTTTTTTTTTTTCCACAAGTTTTTGAGAAATGACAAATGTTTGTTTTTTTTACACAAAGTTGTCAGTTAAATGGTATATTGCTTACACATGCCATGGGTATATTTGGAATTACACTTACAGTATATATTCTGCATAAATTCCTCATTTCACGTCGACACTACCTATTACAGTTTCAGAAGCTCTGAAATCCCAGGATAGCACAACCCCTCTAAATGTTCTTTTTTGGATAGTAGATAACCAAAACTATTTGCTGAGAGGCATATTGAGTCAATGGAAGATTTTTTTTTTTACATGTTTTTGGGACATGACAAAACTGTTTTTTTTTTTTTCATACAAAGTTTCACTTAAATTATATATTGCTCACACATGCCATGGTTATATGTGGAATTACACTCCAAAATACATTCTGCTACTTCTCCTAAGTATGGGGATACTGCATGTGAGAGACTTTTTGGGAGCCTACAGGAGCCCGAAATCCAATTACCCCTTTGAAAGCCTGAAGGTGCGTAACTTCCTCATTTCACTTCTTTACTACCTACCACAGTTTTAGAGACTTTAAAATGCCAGGATAACACCAACCCCCCCACCCCCCCCCCCCCCCCCCATCCGACACCTTTTTGGAAAGTAGACACCCCAGACTACTTTCCAAAGTATGGCATGTTGAGTCAAACACAGGACCCCAAAACGTAAAAAGCACCTTCAGGCTTTTAAAGGTTTAACTCTCTCTGTATGTATATGTATGTGTGTGTGTGTGTGTGTGTGTGTGTGTGTGTGCGTATGTGTGTATATATATATATGTGTGTGTGTGTATATATGTGTGTGTATATGTGTGTATATATATATGTGTGTATATATATATATATATATGTGTGTGTCAAATTACAGATTAGACATTCTTATAATATGTCAACAAAAGTTAGATTTTATTTCCATCATTTACACTTTCAAAATAACAGAAAACAAAAAAATGGCGTCTGCAAAAGTTTGGGCACCCTGCAGAATTTATAGCATGCACTGCCCCCTTTGCCAAGCTGAGACCTGCCAGTGTCATGGATTGTTCTCAATCATCATCTGGGAAGACCAGGTGATGTCAATCTCAAAGGTTTTAAATGCCCAGACTCATCTGACCTTGCCCCAAGAATCAGCACCATGGGTTCTTCTAAGCCAGTGGTTCTCAACCTTTCTAATGCCGCGACCCCTTAATACAGTTCCTCATGTTGTGGTGACCCCCAACCATAAAATTATTTTCGTTGCTACTTCATAACTGTAATTTTGCAGTGGGAGGAATAGTGCCACGTCATTGGTGTCAGTGGGAGGAATAGTGTCCCATCACTGATGTCAATGGGAGGAATAGTGCCACGTCATTGGTGTCAGTGGGAGGAATAGTGCCCCATCATTGGTGTCAGTGGGAGGAATAGTGCCCCATCATTGGTGTCAGTGGGTGGAATAGTGCCCCATCATTGGTGTCAGTGGGAGGAATAGTGCCCCATCATTGGTGTCAGTGGGAGGAATAATGCCCCATCATAGGTGTCAGTGGGAGGAATAGTGCCCCATCATTGGTGTCAGTGGGAGGAATAGTGCCCCATCATTGGTGTCAGTGGGAGGAATAGTGCCCCATCATAGGTGTCAGTGGGGGGAATAGTGCCCCATCATTGGTGTCAGTGGGGGGAATAGTGCCCCATCATTGGTGTCAGTGGGGGGAATAGTGCCCCTTCATTGGTATCAGTGGGAGGAATAGTGCCCCATCGTTGGTGTCAGTGGGGGAGGAATAGTGCCCCATCATTGGTATTAGTGACACCAATGATGGGGCGCTATTCCTCCCACTGACACCAATGATACTTACCTTGCTGACCCCTGCTCCAGCCTGGGCTAGCTCGCTCCCTCCCTCTCCCATGGTACACACTTACCGGTCAGATGTCTTCCTTCTCCGGCCGCTCTCCTCCTCTTCACTCGCTCGATGTTCGCGGTGCCGCTCGGCTCCTCCTTTCCAAGCTCCACCTCCTCGCCGGTGATTGGCCGCCTGTGTGCCTCTCCTGAGCTACAGTTCCGACGGCCAATCACCGACGAGGAAGGATTGATCCCGGGGGTGTGTCCAGATGACAGGGACGGCATGTCATCCCGCCCACACCTGGAGACGGATCAAGGAGCGGTGTCTGGGTTCCTAAGGCCATCGGAAATATGTGTTTTCCGATGGTCTTAGGCGACCCCTGGGAAAGTGTCGTTCGACCCCCAAAGGGGTCGCGACCCCCAGGTTGAGAACCGCTGTTCTAAGCAGTTGTCTAGAAAACTGAAACTGAAAATAGTTGATGCTCACAAAGCTGGAGAAGGCTATAAGAAGATAGCAAAGCGTTTTCAGATGTCCTCTGTTTGGAATGTAATTCAGAAATGGCAGTCATCAGGAACAGTGGAAGTTAAAGCAAGATCTGGAAGACCAAGAAAAATATCAGACAAAACAGCTCGCAGGATTGTTTATGCACATTAATGTGCATAAAGGCTTCTTTATGCACATTAATACAAATTTTTAGCTGGGGTGCCCAAACTTTCAATCCCCACTGTATATATACACATGCACACACACAAATTAAACATGCAAGGCAGAGGAAATCTAGGGGAGCAGATGGGATGGGGGGAAAACTGGAGGAGCGAACAGGAGAGAGGAGCAACAGGGAACAAGGCAGCAAGGTACTGGGTAGGGTACAGATCAAGAGTTCATGGCAACAGAGGCTGGCAGCAACATGGCAAACAAGGTACAAGGCTGGAGCAGCCAAACCACTGACACGAGGAGCCATAGCAGAAGTGGAACTTAAGTACCCTCCCAGCAAGTATGGCTAGGTGGAGCTGGAACCTGCTGACTGCCTGGACACCACTACTGGTGGACACTAAAACTGCAGCTTTCCGCCCAGGGAAGCACAGTGCCACCAGCAGGTGAACCAGGCGTGACACCCAGTGTGTCCACAGGGTCAACAGAACTAGTGCCCCCATTGGAAAATTTCCCCTCTATTGGTGGTCTGATGACAACTCAAAATTTTTAATTTTGTTTTGAAACTTACAATGAAAATGGTAATCAAGAGTAAATTTCCTTAAGGAGGGCACAGACGGCAATAACTGACAGATCTAATTCCTCTCCACTCTGTCTAAAACTAAAAAAAAATGCCTTTATTTGCATTTTCATGCACTTATTATTATTTTTAATACTCAGGATTTATATAGTACCAACAGTTTACGCAGCGCTTTACAACATGTGGGCAGACAGTACAGTTACAATACAATTCAATACAGGAGGAATCAGAGGGCCCTTGCATACATATTTATTGGGATAGTTAATAGCTAAGCTTTTGCTGTTTAATATTCAAACAGTATATTTTATATTTATTTGCACTATTTCGTCGGTTGTCACTTGTGTTACAGTTCACATTTTTATTTGTACAAATTCATTTTACATGTGCCTGTGGAGCATATTATGTTTATCTCAGCAGCGCAACACCTTTGATTAGTTTTAGCTAACAGACCTGCATTGCATGTGATGATGCCAATGGACCACCCACAGACTATATGTTTGGGGGTAAGATGACAGTGCTGAGTGGGGGATAGGGTAAGTAATGTAACTCAGTTTGTAGCTGGCAAGGAAGAAACAGATACAGAGACACTGTACTGCTGCTGCTGCTCTGTACATGGGGACTCTATGCTGATCTGGCTGGTGCTGTTCCACTTCCATCCACCAGAGGGATCCTGTGGGACATGAAGTACCAGAGAGACTGAAGCAAGACTGTGATGGATTGTAGGAATTTGAGTTAACTGGTAGGAGTTGGCTGTTCCTGCAGATCGGCTGAAAGACTACGATTCCCAATGGTGGGGCATAACCTAGCTGTGGTAGCAGAGGAAAAGTATGCTTAGAATGGCCATAACAATTGTTTGAAATTTGCATTTGATAAAGATCTGTCAAACAAGTGTGTTATAACACCATCATTGATACAAATTTTCCCCCCACATATTATCGTTGGTGCACACAGGGGTGGAATGACCATTTGGAAACTCGGGCACTGCCCGAGGGCCCAGGGTCAGTAGGGGGCCCCATGAGATGCCCCTGGTACCTTTTTTCATATGCTTTTTTGAGTTTGGGCAAGGACACAGGGGCCCCATGATCCCCTATTGCCCGGGGGCCCCATGAGCTGTCAGTCCGCCCCTGGGTGCACAGCACAAAAGGTACATTTTTTTGGTTGATTGATTACAGGATAAACACTCGTGATCATGCGTACTATGATTTATTGTGTTATTCACGATCAATTCTACTTCTCGCGCTTCACAAATCGTTCGCTCAATCAAAAAAATTCCAACATGAGTGCTTTGTTTTTTTCATCATAAGTCTTTGCATTTCGAGAATCAGTATGCTCCCATTAACACTTAGAAAGTTGAACAACTGGGCGTTTCGAATTAAATTTAATATAATTTTCTACTCGTCTATGGCCAGCTTTAGGACTCAGACCGCAGTCTAGACTATTGTGAGCCAGTTTTGCAGAGAGGAGATCCATGCTGAGGATATCGACAAAGAAATTGCCATGTAAGGTTGCTGTGCACAAAGGACTACTGAACAGCCATTGGCTAACTTTACCCTATGACTGCCGCAGGGTGAGACTAAATGCCATTTAGGAACACTATACCAGGTTGCAGAAGATCATAACCATGCCCACCCCCAACCCTACCCCCCTTCCAGGGAACAGACCACATCAAACGATGGGTGTGGCCACATTACATGGTCTTAAAGGGGCATTCAATGCTAGGAGTATGCTATGTACAGACTCCTGGGTTCAGGTGTGCACTTTGTACGTAGCGCACTCCTGAGCTCTGTATTCTGTACCAAGTGCACAACTGAACCCAGGACTCTGTACATAGCATACTCCTAAATGCTGTACTCTGTACGCAGCGCACTCCTGAACTCTGCACACAGCGCACTCCTGAACTCTGCACGCAGTGCACTCTTCAGCTCTGCACTCTGTATGTAGCACACCCCTGAGCTCTGCACTCTGTATGTAGCACACTCCTGAGCTCTGCACCCTGTATGTAGCGCACTCCTGAGCTCTGCACTCTGTACGTAGCGCACTCCTGAGCTCTGCACTCTGTACGTAGTGCACTCCTGAGCTCTGCACTCTGTAAGCAGCGCACTCCTGAGCTCTGCACTCTGTACGTAGTGCACTCCTAAGCTCTGCATTCTGTACCGAGTGCAGAGCTCAGGAGTGCGCTGCGTACAGAGTGCAGAGCTCAGGAGTGCGCTGCGTACAGAGTGCAGAGCTCAGGAGTGCGCTGCGTACAGAGTGCAGAGCTCAGGAGTGCGCTGCGTACAGAGTGCAGAGCTCAGGAGTGCGCTGCGTACAGAGTGCAGAGCTCAGGAGTGCGCTGCGTACAGAGTGCAGAGCTCAGGAGTGCGCTGCGTACAGAGTGCAGAGCTCAGGAGTGCGCTGCGTACAGAGTGCAGAGCTCAGGAGTGCGCTGCGTACAGAGTGCAGGGTTCAAGAGTGCGCAGGGTTCAAGTTTGCGCTGCATAAAGAGTGCAGAGTTCAGGAGTGCACTTAGTACACTCCTGAACTCTGTATTTTGTGCCAAGTACACTCCTGAACCCTGTACTTTGTACAAAGCACACTCCTAAACCCAGCACTCTACATAGTGCACTCCTGAACTCTGGACTGTGTACGCAACGCACTCCTGAACTCTGCATATACTGGATATCAAGTGCAGACCAACCTTTTTCCGTCACCAGTAACCTGGAACCTGGCTCACACTTGGGTTGGAGTGTGAGCCAGGTTCCAAGTTATTGGTGACGGAATAAGTTTGGGCTGAGCCAGAGTAGACAGTTGTATGTAACGGAGAGCTGATTGTGTATGGACTGTGAGTGAGGAGAGGAACAGAGGTGAATCAGTGCTCCTGTCCTGCTATTGACACTCTCACTGATGTCTAGACTGATCCTCTGCTTGTTGACCATATCTGCTGCACAGGCAGCCTCTGGCGGACATTGGGCATATACTGGACGTCAAGTGCAGATATATCTGGGGAGGATATACCCCGTCTTTAAAGCTTGTTTGACTCTTTAGCCATAACAGCAAAGAGTCCACTCCACCTGGTGAGTAGGGATTGGAACATTAATCACGGATTGTGTGAGCACTTTTTTTTTGAAGATTTTGTTGAGCACTATTTCTGGGATTGGAGCACATTCTTATATACTTTTGGGACTTTTTTGGGACTTTTTACACATTTATAAAAGTTTTTTTTTTGCGCTGTGGAGTGTTTATTTTTATACAGTGTATTTTTGCAGCCAAACACACACACACACACACTTCCGCGTGTTGTCTTCAATGACCAGTCTAGTGGATGTTTTGTTTTTGGAGTTTTATTGTAGAACTAGGGATAGGGAATTGTAGCAGGATACTCCAAAATCAGAACTATTCACACTGAGGACATCTAGCTGATCTCTTAGTTGAGCACTTATGAAGTCTTGGCTGACAGTAGATAGCAGACCTCCTTGTAATATATAGCAGCAGGTAGTTTAGGAGTGAGCAAAGTCCCTTTTCGCACTAGTAGTAGTTACAGGGCTGAGCTCCTCTGATATAAGCCAGTTACGACAGACTGTGACAGCCCACAGGTAACGTAGCTGAGCAAAGTCCTTTGCAGTGGCAACAGTTGGACAAGCTCTCCAGAACATTAGCCAGTGTTCCCTTGTTCCAGATCCACGTTGACTATCAAACACCAGAGAGGCAGTAAGCACACAGTGTCCCCAAGATCTCTAAGTATGTTCTCACAAGTCCAAGGACAGAATGGTTGCCTCCTTCCAATCTTCCAAGTGACTCTCTCCAGTGATACCAGACAGAGCTTTGGCAGATGGCTCCTATCAGTCAGCTTACCGTATAACCAGGGTCAATCTTTAACTACAGGCCCTAAGGTTGACCCACCTGAGGCCACGTGGCAGCAAGTGCCAGGCGAGGCAGCCCGCCTCCAGCCTGGCTGGTGCATGCCACTCCCGGGAAGGACACTGAGCCCATGTGCTCTGACTATAAATACTACTCCCAGCATACAACAGGGCAACCCTTCCCTCCACATGGCCTGAGCTGTGTCCATATTCATGCTGTGCATTTGCTTAACCCCTACCCATGTTCTGTAAGGCTCTCCTAGCTTCCTGAACACGGGCAGAACTCAGACATACTCCATCAGCACCAGAGCAACATGAGCAGAGCTTACTAATCAATCACAGCACTCTGTTAAGCAGACCACCACACTGAATTTACCTGATAGCCTCTCTGGTAAGCAGAAAAACACAGCTATGCTGGGGGACAGTGTAACCTGGTGGGATTATACTGGGGGAATTGTACTGTGGGAAAAACTGACCTGGGGATTTGTACTGGGGGACAAACTGATAAGGGGGGATTATCCTGGGGGACAGATTGACCTGGGGGAAGAAGGAAGGATTATACTGGGGGACATACTGACCTGGGCGGGGCTATACTGGGGGACAGACTGACCCTGGAGGGGTTATGCTGGAAAACAGGCTGACCTGAAGAGGGGGATTATACTGGGGGACAGATTGTCCTGGGGAAATTGTACTGTGGGACAGACTGATCTGTGGGACATTTTCCTGGGACTGGCACTGTTAGGTGGCACTGATGCGCACGGATAGGCGGCACTGACTGGCGCTGATAGGTGGCACTGATTGGCAGCACTGATGGGCATTGACAGGCATCACTGATGGGCACTGAAAGGCAGCACTGATACATGGCACTGATATATGGCACGGATAGGCGGCACTAACTGGCACTAATAGGTGGCACTGATTGGCAGCACTGATAGGTGGCACTTTTTGGCATTGATAGGTGGCACTGACTGGCACTGATGGGTAACACTGACAGGCAGCTCAGATGGGCACTGATATGTGGCATTGATGTGCACTCTTATGCACTGATATGTGGCATTGATGTCGCACTGATGGACACGGACAAATGGCACTGCTGGGGCTACACTAGTCATCAGGGCACACTGATCATCAGTGTACATGTCCCCTCTGCGGAAAGCCGGTTACCGGCTCTCCTCTCCTCTGTCAGCGTGACAGCTTGAGAGGAGAGAAATGACAATAACCAGCATTTCCCTGTTTACATGTGACCAGCTGTGATTAGACACAGCTGATCACATGACCGAGCCGACATCTTCCACTCTTTCCATGATCGGTGATCCGTTGTGTCCGAGGGACACAGCGCACCGCTGATCGCCGCGCGCTCCCTGAGCGCGCATGCGAGGAGAATGATAGGACGTCATATGAGCCAATCATGGCAAGTGATGTATTCTATTAATGAATACAGAGCCTGCTCAGATTGGCTGTGTCAGAGAGGCGGGCTGATGATGTCACAACTTCAGCCAATCCGAGCAGGCTCTGTATTCATTAATAGAATACCTCGCTCGCTGTGATTAGCTCAGCGCGGTATACTGTATGTAGCCGAAGCTACCATACAGTATTACCGCACATCCAGCGGGCTGACATTCTATACCCCGCGTATAAGATGACCCCCAATTGTTGGAGTATGTTTTTAAGTATAAAAAGTCATCTTATACACTGGAAAATGTGGTAAGTCTGGAAGAGATGAAAAGAGGTTTTGGGGGAGATAAGAAGAAGACAACAAATATGGTGGTTAAACATAACTGTTATCCTCGCGGAACCCTTCTGCTAGCCCCTCCTGTGGTGGGTGGCGCCACCCACTATTGGACTGCTTCCAGAAAAAGGATTTATAAGGTGGAGGTCCGGGTAAGACCAGTAGAAGCCCCCCCCCCCTTAGTGGCCAGAAGACGCTCTGAAACTGGGATTTTTACCAAGGCTATGTCAGGAATGGACTGGCCAGCAATGGTGGGACTCACCTGCCTTATGGGCTGCAGTACCAGGGCTGGCCAGCGGGTGCTCCCAGCAATCAGAGACTCAACCCTGCAGCCAGCCAAACACCTGAAACTGCTTATGCAGGTGTATTTAAGGGATGGCCAGACCTGCAGACTCTGCCTTGGTGTGTGTGTTTTTCCTGGGCCCTGTATCTTGTTCCTGCATCCTGTTCCTGTTCCTGTCTTGTTGCTGACCCTGCTTGATCTGGACCTCTGCTGACTTCTCCTGTTCTGATCCCTGGCTTGTGACCCCGACCATTCTCTGTCTGACCCCCTGTACCTACCTGCCTGTTAGTTGCTGTACCCGGCTCGTGACCTGACTACTCTCTGCCTGCTCCTACCTGCCCGTTTGTTATTGACCCGGCCTGCCTGACGACGCGTGCATTGTATGTATTGTTATCTGTGGGTGGTTTGGTTCGTTTGCACTGTGTTATGTTTTAGTATTGCACTGCGTTTATGTTTGTATTGTTAGTCTTGAATAAATTATATTGTTTATAACTTATCTGAAGCCTGCATTTCCCTGCGTCAGTCACATACCTCTGGTCATACCCCGGAGCCCTGACAGGCTATATGAGCTCATCGACTGGTCGCGCCTACGGCTTCTCCGTGACCCCCTGGGCAGTTTGGTTCCAATGGGATTTGTTCCTCCCAGTTTCCACATAGCTTCGGTAATGTATTAATTCTATTCTGTGACGCTGTCAAATGATGTATCTATTTCATGCTGTAATGCTCACATTATTATTGGTGTGTGTTATTATGCAGATTGTGATGACTATAAGATATATCCTCCTGTGTGTCGTGTGATAATAAAAGTGGAGGTTTTGACAGTGCAAGAATATTGCAGTTGGATTCTGTTATTTCTTGGAGTGCCAGGTGAATGCTATGATGTGCCAAGGCAGGTGCTCATTTGGTAGAAGGTCTTTCACAATGCATAGAACATGTGGTTAAAATGCTGATTAAATGTACCTGCACGACTGCATGTTGATTGTGTGCATGTACAGTTGTGTTCAAAATAATAGCAGTGTGTTGAAAAAAGTGAATAAAGCTCAAAATCCTTCTAATAGCTTTTATTTCCATACACACAAGTGCATTGGGAACACTACACATTCTATTCCAAATCAAAACATGAAGAAAAATATATCAAATTTGTGTTGTTCCTCTAAAAAAAAATTAAAGAAAAGTGAATATTAGACTGTTCAAAAAAATAGCAGTGTTTGTATTCTTCTTTACAAACTCAAACATTCACTATATAAACTGAAAAACGTTTGAAGATTTTGCTTTCCTTTGAATCACTTAATGAATATTTAGTTGTATAAGCACTGTTTCTGAGAACTGCTGTACATCTATGTTGCATGCAGTCAACCAACTTCTGGCCCCTGTGAACAGGTATTCCAGCCCAGGATGATTGGACTACATTCCACAGTTCTTCTCTATTTCTTGGTTTTGCCTCAGAAACTGCATTTTTGATGTCACCCCACATGTTTTCTATTGGATTAAGATCCGGGGATATGGCTGGCCACTTCATAACATAAATCTTGTTGGTCTGGAACCAAGATGTTGCATGTTTACTGGTGTGTTTGGGGTCTTTGTCTTGTTGGAACACCCATTTCAAGGGCATTTCCTCTTCAGCATAAGGCAGCATGACCTCTTCAAGTATTCTGATGTATTCAAACTGATCCATGATCCCTGGTATGCGATAAATAGGCCCAACACCGTAGTATGAGAATCATTCCCATATCATGATGCTTGCGCAACCATACTTCACTGTCTTCACAGTGTACTGTGGCTTGAATTCAGTGTTTGGGGGTCGTCTGACAAACTGTCTCCGGCCACTAGACCCAAAAAGAACAATCTTACTTTCATCAGTCCACAAAATGTTGCACTATTTCTCTTTAGGCCAGTCAATGTGCTCTTTGGCAAATTGTAACCTCTTCAGCACATCTTTTTTTCAACGGTGGGACTTTGCGGGGGGGCTTCTTGCAGATAGCTTGGCTTCACATAGGCATCTTCTATTTGTAACAGTACTCACAGGGAACTTTAGACCTTCTTTGATCTTCCTGGAGCTGATTGTTGGCTGAGTCCTTGCCATTTTGGCTATTCTTCTATTCATTCGAATGGTAGTTTTTCGCTTACTTCCACGTCTTTCAGGTTTTGGTTGCCATTTTAAAGCATTTGCAATCATTTTAGCTGAGCAGCCTATCATTTTCTGCACTTCTTTATGTTTTCCCCTCCAGTCAACTTTTTAATCAAGGTACGCTGTTCTTCTGAACAATGTCTGGAACGGCCCATTTTCCTCAGAATTTCAGAGAGAAATGCACTGTAACCAGCATGTACAACATTTGCTGCCTTCCTTCCTTAAATAAGGACAATAATTGCCACCTATTTTTCAAAGAATGAATGACCTCACTAATAGAACTCCACACTGCTATTATTTTGAACATGCCCCTATTCAATTAGTGATTCAATTACACAGAATCAGCAGCATGCATGTGATGACTGTTGGGTCTGTTGGATTTCTATTACTCTACTACACCTGCTAGTAAATTATTTACCATGTAGAAATATAATTTTTACCAAAAACAGGGATTGATCAGGTTAGTGATGTCTGACTGCTATTATTTTGAACACAACTGTATACGACTTGCTTTTAGTTATTGCACCCAGCATCTCTATTACAATAGTGTACTGTTATAAGCAATAGTTTTAGCTGTCATGAACGGGTTTCCATTTAGGACAGCTTAGGTACTGTTGACATGCTGTGATTGGCTACAGTTAATGACATGGTACAGGTAGCCAGGTACAGCCCTGGCCAAAAGTTTTGAGAAGGACACACACATTAATTTACTTGCAAGGAAACATGTGCAGACATTATTGCTTTGCACAAAAAAGGATTCACAGGCAACAATATTTCTGCTACTAAGATTGCACCTAAATCAACCATTTATCGGATCATCAAGAACTTCAAGGAAAGAGGTTCAGTTGTTGTGAAGAATGCTTCAGGGTGCCCAAGAAAGTTCTGCAAGTGACAGGGTCATCTCCTAAAGTTGATTTAGCAGCAGGATTGGGGCACCACCAGTGCAGAGCTTGCTCTGAAAAGGCAGCAGGCAGGTGTGAATTGTGGACATCCTTATCAGAAGAGTTGAAGCTGTTGTAGCTGCAAAGGGTGGGCCAACTCAATATTGAACCCTACGGAATAAGACTGGGATGCCATTACATTTAATGTGTGTAAAGGCAGGCGCCCAAATACTTTGGCAATATAGTGTATCTCCGTCCCATTTTTGTTATCTCACATGCACAGTGCCAGATAGCTAGGTCTGTGCTTGTGTGTGTAGTTGTCACCTTCCAATATATTGGTAAGTGAACCTGTTTGTTGCAATAGAGTTTATTATGCAGATACTGTTATATTAGTTAACTTTGTTCCTTTCTGGCCTGGGAATTTGCAGCTAGTTTTAGCCCAGGGCTCAATAATCAGCATAGACTAGAGCCGAGTCAGGTACCCAATGACCCAACTACTAGGGAATAAGAAGCAGAGTTAGATAGGTTGACTCTGAGTTCCAGTGCAACACAAGTTTTTGCAGGTGAGAATCTGCATTCCAGGCTGATTGGACACTGGTTGGAGAATCTCCCCATCACCACTGAACTTGTCTTTAGGTCTCTAACACAAAGATGGATGCCACATCTCGATCGTCCTCAGGGGCCCCTGAAACTGAACTTTGCTGCAACATTCATCTGGAGGTATCTTTATTAATAACTATACCCAAGTACAGTATATGTGCACAAATTCACCATTTCTTTCATCTGACCCAACTAAAGCTTTTAAAAAAACCATTGGCTGAATTACTGGAAGAGAATGGCAGTAATCATCTGGGACACAAAAAAATGGTTTTGACTTGCCCTCAGAGCTTAAAATGGCAGATTTTGTTCTCGGTTACAGTGGATGTAAAAATGTTTCACACATCTGTACCCCGCCACCTAGCTCTAATAGCTCTTAAAAACCATCTTGGTAAGTATAGATAGTATACTAGTGAACTCCAGGAGTTTCTACTTTTCTTTCAATTTCTTCCTTTTTTGTTCTGTATTTACAGCTATCTGGAGTTTCCATGGGAGCTACATTTTCACATTCTTTGGTAAATTTATACATGGGTTGGTGGGAGGATCATTTTTTTTCCCCAAATGTAATCTCATAAAAAAACCCCCAAAACATATCTATTCATATGGCAGGTTTATCAATGACCTCTTGTTTATGTAGCCAGGTGCTAGTTATAGAATTATGCCATTCTAGGACATTTACAGATGAGACTATGGTTAATCTTCCCCCCCCCCCCCCTAGTACCCAGCACTGGGACTGCTACATCACTTCTTGTTAGCAGAGTGGATTCAGTTTTCTAACAGCAGAGGATCTTGAGACCTGTAGTTCTATAGCCAATACATCCTGTATTCCTGAGTGCTAATTGAACTACAACTACTAGAGAGCTAGGGAACAAGGAGGATGCTGGGAAAACAGATATATTTTTACAGCAAGGGACTGGCTTGATATCTTGGCACAGCATTCAGAACTGAATACAGGGAGACTGTTTCTGGAGAAGAATGACAGAATGCTGGCCTACAGCTGCAGGACTCAGGTCAGCGCATTGTTGATACCGATCACCACCCCTAGATTGCACCAGCAATCTGCAGCTGACTGTCATTGTCCGGTCTTAACAAATCTCTGCTGGCCATGCTGTCACACATTCCTGCAACCAGCCAAGGGCCTGAGCAAGAACTCTGTTTCTAGGAGGCCATGCTGTCCATAGGATTGGTGAGTGGCCAGATGCCCAACCTCTAACTGTCATCACTCTAGAGAGACTGCATGTAGGCACCTTTACACCTCAGTACCAGGAGACCTTTGCTTGGAGCAATACTGCAGTCTGTTTAATTTAATTACCAGTATTCACTAATATGGGCCCCACAATTGCTAACAGAAGACAATGGATACCACCATATCAGGCACTTTAAATATCACAGGACTCAAGTTGTAATCTTTAAAGAGACCTCTTCCCTTTAAACCCTTTGAGGACCATAAGATTACGGAATGCCAAAATACATTTTTTGTTTTTAAAGTTCATACACTTCAGTTGCTGTAACTAAGCCATTTCATGAAATAATTGTCAAAAAGCTAGATCCATTTGTTGATAAGAACTAATATTTTGACTCAAACCAAAAAAAAAAAAAAAAAAAAAAAAAAAAGTATTTTAAGTTCAGATGATACAGGCAATTAAAAACATGGGACAAATACGTCCCTTGGTCCTCAAAGGGTTAAGGCTATTGCTATTCAAATTGGGGTACTTGTATCTTTTCAGAGTGGAGTATACGTTTACATAATTCTCTGCGTTCCCGATTGTGGCACCAGCGGTCTGAAGGGAGGTAAGTCAACGAGCCTTTTCTTCCCCCTCTTGCTGGTGTTGCAATTAAATGGCTGAAGCTTACTATTCATGATTGTATAATCTGTTAAAGGTTGCTAATTATTTCTATATTACCAGTGTTCTGCTCTTATGTGTTAACTGGAGTTGTATATCCTAAAACCCCATTATTTCTGTGGCCTACTCTTTTGAACAAGTTTAATACAGGTATAGAGGTGTTACTAAAGAATTGTCTCTTGCATTATTATTCTGTACTGTTGAAATATTTCTGAACCAGAAGTGTCAGGAGACTTGCAAGGTTAGGGCAAACCCTGAGGAAAAGCATCATGGGGCAGACCCTGCGGGGGGGGGGGGGGGTAGCACTATACTTATTTGGAGTGGTAGTAGTTAAAAGAATGTGTCCAGTATTTGAATTCTAATGATCTGAACCATTTGTTTACTTATGAAGGCTAGGAAAAGTGCATTTATTATTTGGATATCGCACTTGCAGGGGATGGTGACACACAGACTGTTAGAACTGTGACATATCGCAAGTCTTGTGAAGGTAACTCTACTCTGTTGGCGGGGAGTTGCTGACCTGCACAGGCCATTCTGATGTAGGAGTTTCTCCGTGCCAGGAGAAACTGTTCAGATGGTATTACTTTCTGTATTTCAAGAGCGACATTGAGGCTATCCAGATGCTTTAATTTAGAGGGGTCCCTGCCTAGTGTGTGAATGACCCAGAGATAGTCTCTTAGACAGGAATACTGGTCAAAACCAGTATTCTAGAAAGTAATACTGTACAGTTTAAAAAAACTCAGGCAAAAAAAGATAGCGATGCAATTAATGAAAACGCAAAGGTATTTTGTTTATCAAAACACTTCAGGGATATCTGTGGGGGTAATATGTCTACATTTGAGTTTTATGGAGTAGAAAAGGTTAAGAACCAAAGGGGTGGGACTTTAACCATTATCCACCCGGCCTATAGCCATGTGGCGGTCATGAAAATGCTGTAGATTTCCGGGGTATATGCCATTTGGTGTCCTCCCGCACATGCGCAGTTCACGCGGTTGCAGAGCCGCGCAGCGGCACGATCTGTCCGAGGTACACAGCCGATGACGGATCTGAGTATCGGCCCCCCGTTGCCGGTACCATGTGACCTGCTGTGACCAATCACAGCAGGTTACATGACAGTTGTATACAATGGATGGCTTCATGCATGCCATCCATTGTATACTAGTGCCTAGCTGTGAAAGGTCACAGCAGGTCACATGCACACGTCATGTGATTAGCTGTGGCCAAATCACAGCTAAGCACAAAAAAAACAAAACAAAACTGAATGAATCGATGTCATTCAGGTGAATGCTTGCTTATAGCAAAGTAATTCTATGCTATAAGCAAATTGTGTAAAAAAAAAAAAAAAATACTGATCCCTTCCCCAAAGTAGCACAATGTTACTATGGTAACATTGTACTACTTTGGTCATAGTAAAATATGAAAAAAATTAAAAAAAAAAGTAATAAAATTAAAAATAAAAAAATAAAAATATATTTTTTTTTTCATACTGTCACCAGTCGGTGTCCCTGTTCACCGCTATGCCAGTTATATGATGACGCTGTACTGCACTGGTGACAGTATGTAAAAAAAATAGTGAAAATAATTTTTTTAATTTTTTAATTTTCCAAAAAATGACAAAAAAAAATACAACTTCAAAAAACTCGCCATGCCTCTTATGAAGTATGTCAGACTGTCTACTCTGCAAAAAGGGGTCATTTGGGGATATCTGTACTATTCTGACATTCTTGGACCTCAAGAAATTAGATTGGCTGTCAGTACTTCAAGATTGATCAATATTCAGATCTATACCATAGTTTTGTGAACTCTATAACTTTCCTACAAACTAAATAATACATCCTAATTTGGGTCATTTTCACCAAAGACATGTAGCAGAATACATCTCGGCCTAAATTTATGAAGAACAATTATTTATTTGTAAACTTTTAGAACAGAAACAAAGAAAAACGTGGTTTTTTTTTTTCAAACATTTTGGTCTTTTTTTGTTAATTTAGCAAAAAATAAAAACCCCAGCGGTGATTAAATACCACCAACAGAAAGCTCTAGTTGTGTGAATAAAATGATAAAATTTTAGTTTGGGTACAATGTTGTATGTCGGCGCAATTGTCATTCAAAGTGTGAGAGCGCTGAAATGTGAAAACTGGCCTGGGCAGGAAGGTGTAAAATTGCCCGGTATTGAAACGGTTAAGAATCATAACATTATTTGAGAAACAAGTTAGCTTGTTTTTTCTTCAGAATAGACCCTGTTTATCCCTATTTTTCTATTTGGATAGGATTTAATAGGATTTTTGACTTATCAGTAAAATTTGTTTTTCTTTGATTACATCACCACAAGACACAGGTTGCTCTGTAGTAAGCATCAGGAAGACCATAAAGCACAAACTAAGGATAGCTAGATATCCTATTCTAATACTCCCTATAAATCATTTTCTCTGCATTTATTGAATGACACAATACCCTTCCCTCATATTGTTGCATCTGTGACCAGTTGTTCTCTATATATTGTTTTGTGACTAATTGAGCTGCTTCTAGGAGACAAAGGTGTGGCCTCCATTAGACCCTGGGCTGTGCTTCTGTTTTTTTGCTGTTGGGGTCCTATCAGTGAGATTTCCATTGACTTCCAGACCCAGAAAGAAGCAGAGAGTGATGTGATGGTCTATATACCCTCTAAGATAGCTGTCACCTGAATAGGTTTCTCTTTCTGTATCAGAAGCAATAGTCACCAGGACCATGGTAGGAGTCTATCTTCATGTGGGGACCCAGATAGCAATAAATATCTGACAAAAGTACTAACCCTTTTCCAAAATGAAAACAAATGGTTTACATACACTAAAATAAGCTTGTGAGCAATAGACCTAATTTGCTACCTCTGTGAATGCGTAGGTATACATTATTACCCATAAGAATCAAAGACTGTTACTTCTGAATCAGAAGTCACATGAAACATGGTGCAGCATGCCAAGGAGCCTCATAAGAGGGGAAAAAGAAACTCGGGAATGGCTGTATTTTAGGGCTCGGTCACACCATGTGCAGACAGCTACGTTTTCCTCTGACAGCACATAAAAAAATTGTTTTATATGTGCCTTGCTCACACTGAGAAACTGGTGTGACATGGAGAGCAAAGGGGTGTGGAATTATGCATCATTCTGCACAGCAATGGATATGAAACTTGCAGAAAAACAAAATGGTCAAACAAGGGAAAAGGAAGTAATGACACAGGATACGAATACATAAAAAAAAAATGTACATGACGAATAACATCGTGCATGAAATCTTTTGACTGCAGGTCAAATCTCCATGTTTTTGCACATCTGGTGTGAATGAGCCCAGACAATGAATTGGTTTGCATTCTAGTTGCTTTTTCATTTACAGTGTGTGTGTGTATGTATATATATATATATATATATATATATATGCTGTTGAATTTTGATTTACGTATGTACATACAGCAGTTACAATTAATAACAAAAACTTTTTTTTTTAGTATACTATTTAAATTTCTTCTCAAAATCCAAATCCGTCCTAATTAACATCTTACTACCCCTTCTCCCTTTATTATTTTAGCTGTGTTTTATTTCTATTTTTCCTCTACCAATAATATATTAACTTTCCTTCTTTGCATTCATTGATGTAATTTTTTAGTATTGCATTAAAAACTGTGCAAAATTGGAAAAGTCTGTTTTTTCACCTGCAAATAACCTTGCCATGCTTTGTACCAGGAAAAATTCAGTTTCAATTTAACCAGAATAAATTATAAAATGTATATATTTTTTTTTTTTTTCCATAGGTTACATAGAAAATAAAAGACCTGTTCATCCAGCCATACAGGCAGAAACCACATCTAAGGGCTGGTAAGCTGCAATATTACATTTTTATTTTTAGGTTTAAGTTACCTTTAAAGCTAAAGTCTAGGTTTGGATATGTTTGAATAGTACATTGGTCCACCATACTAATGAGCACAGAGTGTGTGCTATACTTGGCCGATCCCCATGGTGGCTGGAAATCATTGTAGTAAACAGTGTTAACCACTTCCAGACCGGACACTTTTACCCCCTTCCTGACCAGGGCAATTTTCAGCTTTCAGTGCTATCACACTTTGAATGACAATTGCGCGGTCATGCAACACTGTACCCAAATGAATTTTTTACCATTTTTTTGAGACAGATAAAAATCCCAGCGGTGAATAAATACCACCAAAATAAAGCTTTATTTTTTTTTCTATGTAAATGAAAATGTCTGCAAAATTTTTTTAAAAAAAATTTTTGCAAATAAATAATATTTCATCAAATCTTTGCCAAAATTTATTCCGTTATCTTTTTAGTAAAAAAAAATCCAAATTAGTTTATAACCAAAAATTATAATTTTTAAACTTTTTTTTTTACATTTATTTTATTTTTTTATATTTTTTTTACATACTGTCACCCTAGCAGTACAGTGTCACCATGGTGACACTGTACTACTTGTGGGGGGTGATGAAGATTTTTATTTTTTTTACACTGATTGCTTTTACACCCATATAGGATGTAAAAGCAATCATTTCTCTTTCTCTCTGTGTGCATTCTTGCACTCATTGAGAAGTACTGAGTGAGCTGTGATTGGTCACAGCTTGTCACATGGTACAAGGCTGTTGTGAATAGCCTTGTACCATGTGACCTATGTGATCATTCACAGATTTCACATGTAGTAAGCAATGATGTCAGAAGTGACATCTTGCTTACTACTTTGCATGTGATCACTGATTGGCCAATCAGTGATCACATGATCGGGACCTCGTACAGAGGTGTCTCGTCCAACGATCGGTGTTTCACTGTGTCCGGAGGACACAGTGGGCACCAGATCGTGGTGCTGTGCGCTCCGAGGGAGCGCGCACAAGCAGGGTGCGGGGAGGCCGTTTATAAACGGCCACCCGACTCTGCACTGCCACCGTCCGGCCGTTTATATGCAACGGCTGGTCAGGAAGTGGTTAATACAGTGACAGTAGCTAGCTTCCAGGCCCTGTGTATGAATGAAAAGCACTCTCTGATTGGACGAAGTAGCATCATGATATCATTGCCCTTCCTTTCCACCTCATCCAATCAACGAAAGTATTGCATTCATTGAGAAATGCAAAGCTCTCAGCATGGAACCTGGAAACTAGCAGTGTTGTTTACAATGATTTCCAGCTTCCACAGGGATCAACCAGGTATGACATACATACTTACATTGGTCCAAAGCTGCATGTAACTATGCAAAAATATCCATAACTGAAAGTGATTCTAAAGGCTTTTTTTAACTGCCAAACATGTCTATACTTACCTGCTATGTGTAGTGGTTTTTTAGATCAGCCAGGATCCTCCTCTTCTCGGGTTCCCCGCCAGCAGTCCTGGCCCCTCCCTCCTGCCAAATGTCCCCACAGCAAGCAGCTTGCTATGGGGACACCCGCTGCTCAGTGTGTCCATTCACACACAGAGCTGCAGCTCAGCCCTGCCCCCTCTCTCTTCTCATTGGCTGTGATTGACAGCAGTGGGAGCCAATGGCTCGATCGAGAGTGGGCTTAGATGAGTATTGGGAGGGCTGGGGCAAGATGCTGCACAGAGAAGGGTTTTTACCTTTATGCATAGAATGGATGAAGGTAAAAAGAACCTTGAGCCTTTAGAACCACTTGACCTTCAGCTAAAGCACTTTGACTGTTCAAAATGCACTGAAATTTTTTTTTTTTTTTTTTTAACAGGGCACATTTTCCCCATCACACACACGTGAGTTGTCACGGTAAATAAAAAGACACCACACAAGGCTGTTTTACTGCAATATTTATTATAGTTAACATTTTTAAAAAATGCTTTGAAAAGCTACATGTATGTTAAATTAACTGTTAGAACATAATTTGAGGTCATGTCAATCCAAAATACTATGGTCACACACATCCACACCCTCCCCTGCAAGAAGCATAAATTCAGAACTGATATGTTTAAGACAATGCAGAATATTGGTGCAATAGAGAAAACACAAATGGGATAAAAGTATCAGAGGGAAAAATGTTTGCAAATGAACTCTGCAAGGCTGTTTTGACCTATAAGATGAGCTACCTCTGGCATTGAGGCAGGACATGTCCTAAGAATGCTAGCTCTACCCCTAGTCTGTGAAGCTGTCACCAATGCGTGCTATGACATGGATGCCAGTCCTAATGCCTGGTGGTATGAAGAAGTGGGGGAGGGGGGGGGGGGTCTACACAGTATCCAAGTAACAAGGCACAGCCTTGTCGCCTGGGAAATCAGCCCTTGTTTCTAGAAGATTAGGGAAGCCTCACAATGGTAAAAGGAGTGGAAAAAAAAAAAACAGGTGAAGGGTTATCATTCATATTTACATGCATACAAATTGCAGGCCACACAATGACAATCCAAGAAAAAAAACAATAATGAACGTGCAGTGATGAGCTGGAATAAAAACATGGAATTGTGCATTGTTCTGTCGCACTTACATAATATGTTTATGACAAATAAAATCTATATCTTTTAGGACCAAAGCCCTACTGGCAATCGTTTCTTGTGCAAATTTGTCCCCTTATATGTCAAAGTAGGAGTTTTCATTACAAATAGTAGCCAGTGTACACCAATAGCTATACCTGGACAGGGATCATACACTTGAATTTATAGATAAAATACTAGATGTGAGTAAATGTTCTCTTTGGTGCAAATGGCACAGTGTTCTAAGATCTAACCTCTATAGGTGTGCAGACCCGTCCTATCTGCAAGGCTGTAGTTAACATCAGTGACTAGCTCAGTGCATGCAAAGACTTTGGCAAAGCAGGCAGGAGATTATGTGAAGTATCAGATCTGCATCCTACCCCACTACAATTAGGTTTTCTGCTTTTGTAACACTCCTTACATACACAAAATTTCTATATGACAGGGATATGTTAGCCATAGCATCCAATCAACTTTTGAATGAAAATCTGCTCCATACAAATGGCAGCTGAGATGCTATAGCCAACAGCTAAAGTGACAATTTTCTGCAAGTATAGCTGAAACTACAAGCTGCCAGGAGGGTGGCCGGTGCCCATTGGCCCAACTCCCAGCCTATGCATCTCATGCCTCCACAATATATTTACTAACCAAATGCCAGCGATAAGTTATGGAGTTTAAAAATGGTTTTACTTTTTTCCTCCCATTGATATGTAATAATTAATACAAGATAATCATATTCATTTTTTAAAAACAAAAAACATTTATGTGGTGGCCTGAAATAAAAGTCAAGGTCCTGTGTTCTTTGCAATTCCAAAGGTGTAGGATCTAAAAAGTATTTAGATCTTTCTGTACAAAGTCTGATCTATAATATAGATTGCAATGTCTCTGGGTGGGCTGAGTTCTTTTGCACTGAAGAGTCTCAAGAGAGGGAGCTTTGGCTGGGATCCAGGCTGTACAGAAAAGAAAGAAAATGACACAGTATTGATTTAGTCCAAAATGGGTTTATTCTCTCACAGAAGATAAGCCAGCATGTTTTACATTACCCCCTTTACCAGGAGGAAGCGATTTCTTCTATTGGGATATAAGCTTCTAGAGCTGGTTGTTGCAGCCTGATAAAGGATATGCAGCCCAAAAGGCATTGATTTTGTATGGGGAAAGTACATTTTGGACTCCAAAATTGATGCTGTAGCATTTTCTCTCTTTTGTATCATGTGTCCCTGCAGGCATTGAATGGATAACAGTTTTGTTTTCAATGTCATTCTTGCCAGAACCAAAAATCCTGTCTTGATCTTTTGTCCATTTCTAAATCTGACTTTAGAGCCTTAAAAGGATAAGTTCACCTTTAAAAAAAAAATAAAATAAATGCACCTCTTTTTGCAGCTTAAAAAAAAAAATTAAAAATGTGGATTTATTTTTTTCCATTGGGAGCCTGTAAAGCATTGCACCCACAATCAGATCACAGGCGCAATGCAGGGCTCTTGCAGACTGTCAGTGTAAGCCGTCTCGTCATACTGGGTACTGGTAGGCAGTCGCATCAATGACCCACCTAGGGCCCTCACCGTACTTTGGTAGCTCGCTGAGACCTAAAAGCGGACAGTCGCAAAGGCTGATGGTATTTGTAGTTTTCCATTCACAGAACTCTGAATAAATAAGTGCGCAGAGTCCCGCTTGGCCATATCTTTTTTAAAGTGTGACAGCAGGTGTGGGGAGAAGATCCCCGGCCTGCTGTCACAGTGGGTACTTGGGGTAGAGAGGAGGCAGCTGCAGCAGTAACATGTTACAAAAGGTTAAGTTATCCTTTACCATCCATTTTACTAAACACTTGGGGACCATTATCTAGTCAACTAAGTTTCATAAGCAAGAGAACCTGTCTAAATAAGTACGATTGGATAACTGTCTTGTTAATTAACATTAACTGAAACGGTTTTAGAGGACTGCACTATTATAGCCTATGTAAAATGTTTTAACTGATGAATATGTAAATGTAGATTCTAAAAATTTAAGTTCTTTAATCTGCTTGTACTAGAGTAAGAAGCAATGTTTTTTAAATATACAGCTGAGTTCTGTCAAATACCATTGTGGTGCCTGTTTCTGTCTTAACATGATAGCTAGCGTAGAGCAATAGGATGCACAGGGTCCCATAAATATCAAAGATCTCCCAGATACAGGGATTCTTGCATGCAAAGTTGTGAGTGTAAGCTCTTTCTCAGAAGGTAACTTGACTTTTTAGTAGAGTGGTCCTTTAAGCAATTGTTTATTAGACTACAGAAAGTTGCTTTAAGATTTTAGCATATATGTAAATGCATATAATCCACTAGCTCATGCAGTTGTATCATGAAAGAACACCATTGTCTTAATTTTAATCATCTCATATACAACAGCTATAAATCCAAGTGATGCAGTTTGCACAATTCATGATATAAAAAAAAAAAAGTGTCATTTCTGCTTCATGTTAAAAAAAAGTTTTAAATATTAAGTCGCATTTCTGACAGTGATAACAGTGGAAGGGCATGGCTAAGAGAAGTATATGGCTAGTCCTGTAGATAATGTTAAGCAAAGCACTCCCCATATGACAAAGCCAGCCACTCTGCAACATCTAATCAAAATAGACTCTCATGGGCACGTCATAATGTACAACTTAGTTTTGCTGACCCAACCTCTCCAGCAGGTGGTTGCAAGATGTCACGTGCCTATTGCGTATGAATATCACAGTTCCTATTGCACTGGAAAATATATACTGAAACAGTTGTGCGAGTGACACATGCCAACTCCCCCACAAGTATAGATGTCCGAAGTCAAGTGCTTTAACCTGGTGTTGTCTGAGCTGCCAGGGAGCGGAATGCCATGGATGCCAATGCTACCTGTAATCTATGGTAAACCATCCAACACCCTAACGCTTCATGCGTGCCCTCAGGAAGAGTCGGTGCTCTCTGTCTCAATGGCAGCAGTTCCCACAGCCTCCCGGATGAATGGGAGGCGCCAGGATGTGGGCCATCGCAGGAAGACGGGGGGTCTGAGGGTGTAGAGTGTGGAAAAGTGCTGGCCCCAGAAGGATGGGGAGAGGCGCAGGAGCCCATCTGGATTAGGCTTCAGGTCTTGGGGGTGAGTGAAAGAGGGGAGCACGGACTCAGACAGAGGGAGGGGTTCTCTGTAACAACCAAAAGGAACGGGAAGGGAAAAAAAATGGGAGGGGGGAACAAAGAAAAACGAAAAGTTATACAGGTTCTCAATAGCAGGGGATAAAATGGAGATGGGAAATTAATGCTTAAAAATGGAAATGCAGGCACTCAAATGATTGTGGACAGACACACAAGATGGGCTGTGACACGATGAAATGGAAGGCATAAGTGATGTTTGGAAAAAGAACATAAAGAGATTATTAGTTCCCTAAATCATAAATGATGGCAGCAAGATAAGTTACAACACAGAAATACGCTGCAGCACAGGTGACATTGATTTGATTACATGATTAAAAATGGGGATAAGGTCCTGGCTGCTCTTAATATCACATTTTCAGAAGAATACCCAATTCATTCTAGCTTTACCTCCAGTGTAAGCTGCTATGCTAAATATATAACCACTCAAGGAGACCGCTTGTCATCAAGAAGTTGACTCATGAGAGCACAGCTGTAATTTTATTTCATTTTGCACATGCTAATCGGACATGGTCTCAGAGAGCATTAAAGGGTGATTCCTTGACACTTATAAAGGGGACAGAATAATGAATGGTAAATGATTTAGAACTTGATACACAGGTGGGATTAAGTCTGTCTGGTGAGGGAAGGTGAAGTATCTGCTTTGTCAGCTGTACTGATGCAGATAATAGTTCAAGAACCAGCTACCTGGACACCATGGAACTGGAGTGAGACTGGCTTGAGGAGGTGGTGGCAGCACTGAGTTGGGAGAAACCACTGTGGCTCGATTCAAGACTGGTCATGGAACCCCTAAAGAGAAGAAGTATAGGGAAAAAATTAAGCTCAGCAAAGAAATGAGAACTTCTTATTCATGTGACCTTAAAGTAGAGGTCAACCCAATCAATCAATTAAACCTCAAATAGGTTTTAACATGTTAAAAGTAATTTTCAATGTTTTTATCTCTGCAGTTTACATTAAAATAATACCAGGTGGTCATTTGATGAAGATCCTTGTTCAGGCACTTCCTGTGCCTCTCTCTCTGGCATCCTGTCACAAACTATCTCAACTATCTGGGGGCTACTAGGGGCCATTTTACCACTCATTACACAGGTATGGTTTGTCATCATTAAAAAACCACGGCAGGAAGTGGCAACAAAGAGGGAGCAGTTTTACATAGATGCAACAAAAGGTGAAAACTATTTTACCTAAAGTAAACCCTAACTGAATGACAAGCAGTTTCCAAAGCATAGTGTATCCAACTATTGTCATTTTTTCTTAAAATGTTTTCACCTTCTTCCATTGTTTGTTGCATCCCAGTGTTGCTGGTCTCCTGCAGCCAGTTCCAGCAATGGCCACAAGGCATATCGCACACTGCGTTTTTTTTGACTGATAAAAAAGGACCATGTCTGCGTAATCTGTGTTGAAACGGCTGCCTGTAGTCTGCATTGGCAGAATGTATGACAGGGTAACAATGCAGAAGACACATTGGGAGACGGGCACAGTGTTGTCGCCCTATAACAGGGCTAAGCAAGACACTCCAGGTGTTATTTTAATGAAAGCTGCATATTTCAAAATACTAGATATGACTTCAGTAAATAATGTAAAGCATATATGTGATTTTAGTAAGTGGGCTAATATATACTAAAAAAGGCAGTTTTTCATTATACACAGTACTTTAGTAAACAAAATGCCTTTAAAT
Source organism: Staurois parvus (assembly GCF_062004578.1). Lineage (NCBI taxonomy): Eukaryota > Metazoa > Chordata > Amphibia > Anura > Ranidae > Staurois > Staurois parvus. The sequence continues at coordinate 3,846,705 of NW_028318089.1, read as the reverse complement.
CTACTTTACAAGTTAACCAGCTGCAAAATACAGCCCTGAACCGTACCTGAAATCCTCAGAGCCAATGATCTCGGTATAGTACATTACTTTGCATTTGTGGGAGGAGACTTGTAAGGATGCAAGAACATCGTCCACACGTGGCAGGCTGCTGGTGGCACAAGCCGGCATGTTGTGGAATTTCCATTGCAGGATGTAGAAACCCGGCCAGCGGGTTACATGAGAACCCTGTGGGGGGGAAAAAAAAATGCATTTGAAAATGTTGCTACAACACAACCAGAAAGTTAATGGCAGCTACTTTTAAAAGGATAAGTTCACCTTTTATAACATGTTACTGCTGCAGCTGTCCCCCTACCAGTGCGGTTGATCGCTCTAGGTAGTTCATTGATGCTTCTTGTCATTGTGTACCTGCCTGCTTGTACGAGGTACAAGCAGAAAGCTTACACTGACCGTCTGCAAGAGCCCTGCATTGCACCTGCAATCGGCTGACCATGGGTGCAATGCTGTACAGACTCCCAATAAAAATGATAAATGCACATTTTTATTTTACCTGCAAAAAGGTGCGCATTTATTATAAGATGAACTTATCCTTTAAAAAATTTACCTAAATCCCAAAATAGAAATGTAACATATTGTAGCTTGCCAGTCCTTATATGTGGTGTCATTAGTTTTATTTTTTTAGACTGTTTTCCTTTATGGTATGCCTAGATGTACACCTCCACTAGATCAATAGAAAGAGCCATAGTGGTCACCCAGATCACGTCAAGCATGTCTGCTGTTGTTCATCTCCATCACATGATGGGGAAATAAGGGGGGGGGATTTGTAGTATAAAAAAAAGATAACATTGTTTTTGCTTCCAGCTCATCTCATAGGAAATGACAAAAACCCTGCATTTCCAGCAAGATCAATGGGCATTACTTAAAGACACCTAATGAAGCAACCACACCTACGGACTGGTAAGCTGCAATGTATTACATTTTTTTTATCTTGGGTTTGGTTATCTTTTAACAAAGATTGTTACCTGCACACTCTCTCCCTCCTTGCAGGTCAGCGGAGATTCCACCATACTGTAATCTCGGCCTAACTGCCAAGCCTTGTCAATTAATTGCACATTGTTGCACACAGGAGATGTAATGCCGTGAGCTCCGAGAGTATCCCGTTTGGGCACTTGTGGCGCTCTCTTGGAGTGGTAGATATTAAAAACAATGTCCCCTTTACAAACATCAAAGTCCCAAGTAATCACAGAAGAGGCATCCACTATTTGGACCAAGACCTGCAAAGGTAAAATGAAAATTGAAAGAATATCACCTAATTTTCAATAAAGCATACACTGTGCTATTACAAAGTATTTACAGTTTCTTAATTGTTCTTTAGATCTTATAGAAAGGGCAGAAATAGAGATATAATGTGATAAGAATGGGGGGGGGGGGGGGTTCTCCTCAGTCTAGCCATATGAAACACCCCACCCAGGATCAGCTGTTAAGTCAAGTGACTGTGGGCCAATAGCTTTCTGCAGTTACATCATAGGTGGTGAAGAGAAGGGGTATTCATAGCACATAAAGGGTTAAAACCATAGGGATAAGCCTTTGTACAACACAGCTTGAAAGTCCAAATAAAATCCAATGTGGAGTCTAAGAAAAACACTCTTATGGTGTGCTTCAAAATTGTGGCTGCTATACAAGAGTTAAAAGTGAACTCTAGAAACCGAATGCCAATAGAAAAAGGGGAGCACACAGCGGGATCCTGGGACCAGGAGACAAGCAGTGTTTACCCTTTTGATAAGCGAGTTGCAGTTTTTAACATGTGAGTTGCCAATTTATGAGCTTAATAAAAATTGTTGGTTTGTTGCACTTAGATAGTGCTTCCCTTTTTCTGCTTGCATAGGTGGAGATGCAGATCCCTGCTGGCCTTGGTTGGACAATAAGTGTGATCAGCAGGTTTGGTCTTTGAATGTAAATGTTGATCTGGCACAAAGTACACAAAAAGTTTAAGAGCTCATTCACACATACAGCCAGCTGTGGTTTTACCACCCCTCTTAACCAAACACAGTGACCAGAGGAGGTTCTATACATGGCATAATAAAAATGATACTCAGTTGCATTAGTCGATTACATTACTGATTATGAGATTTTAAGTAAATGGGGGCAACAACACAACATCTGTGCAAGCACATACAGGGTACGTGGTTGTGGCACAGTGGTGCAGGTTTTTTTTCTAAATTAAAGGAGGCAGTAGGGAGGCCTATCCATTCTATGAAAATCAATCTGTAGGCAATGGTTGCCTCTAGTGTAAAGAAGCCCTTACAGTGGAATTAACATGAAGATAGATGGATAAGAAAACATATCCTTATGGTGAGTTCCATTGCTGTCACTTTTAGGACACCTTTAGGCTACGTTTACACTAGCCTTAATAGCAAGCGGCAGACAGGCGTTTGGGAAGCATTTTTACAGTTTTCCAAACGCCTCAGAAAATTCTGCACATTGCAGCACATGGTGCTGTTCAAACGGGAGCGTTAGCATCGCGTTGCAGCAAAACGGACGCCTCTGGTCGAGTCAGGAGGAGTTGAAGCCTCATATTCAAGTCTATGGTGCCGCTCTGCAAACGCCCAACCGGCGTTTGCGGTGTGGTTGCGGAGCGTTAACACCATTCAAACTTCATTATAGGCGTTTGTGGGGCGTTTTTAATGCGTGGCAAACGCCTAGCAACCGACGCTAAACCGCGTATGCGGCGCGTTAAAAACATTCTGCAAACGTCAGACTAACGCTTGTCAAACGCTATAGGGGCATTTGGCAAGAGTTGGAAAAACAGTCAAGTGTGAACGAGCCCTTAGACCTGTCTGGGCCATTGGGGTGCGTTAATCCATTTATTTGGAATGAGATGCCAACACATCTCAACAGCCACTGAAAGGGCATAACCATTTTTTGTAATGCAGTGCACCAAAGCACACAGTATATGCCAAGTCTTGCCTTAAGGTGGGAATACACAATTAGAAAATCCACCGAACGGTTATCCGACGACCAAGAGGCGTTCGTTCGTTGGCCAAAATCGTGGCCCACATTAACCAATCTAAAAAAATCCTTTGTTGGGCGATATGTAGTGCTGACGTCTTCCGTACAAGTGGAAGTGATGCAGTGTGCATGTGACCTTGTAGCCACGCCCTTCCGGCCAGAACGAGCGATATACACAATTAACAGAAATGAGTATAATATCGTTTATTACATTACCTATATACATAAATAGTGATACATAATATGCAGAATTCTGGTTTCATTATCTCGTTAGGCCAATCTACTTTTAACATCTGGATTTTTCATTTGTGTTTACTAAGATTCCTTGGACATAAACATCCGGGTCATCTTCTGTTTCCGCTCATGCTTGATAGATTTTTTTTTTTGTATGACCGTCATACCACCGCATTGAAAATCAGTCGTTCGTATGCAAAACAACATTTTTCATTGTTGTTCTACCGGATTTTTTCGGTCACAATATCGTTATCGGTTAAAACATCCTGCTCATCAATGAAGAGAAAATCGTTCAATCAGTGGTTCCGCTAAATCTTTCATACGATTTTCTTATGTGTACGGGGCATTATAGCGTGGCAACATTGAGTTAAAATTCATAATGAATAGCACCACAATGCAGATTACAAACCGCTAGGTTATTAAAAATGAACTATAGTACTGTGGTGAAATAAGCATCTTACCAAGTTTTTCAACACCACATCATTCTAAAGAGGGACTTGATCAAAATGTAAAAAAAGTTCATACAAAAACAAGTGCAAATTAGCACATTACTACAAATACATTATAAATCGCCAATATGTCTGGCATGATAGGATTTTTGTGACGCTTTTCAAATACATACATGCTGCACTGCCTCATGAAACACTAACAATATTTTGTATTAAACTAAAAAATACTGGAAACTACTAGGACCAGATTAGGATCCCTTGTCACAAAGGAGCACAATAGGTTAGTAGAAAGCTTTCACTGATCATACCTCATGTGGGGCACCCTTAAACACGCTGGCTGACTGGTAGATAGTCTCGGTCCACAGTCTGATATCCTCACTTTCCAGCTCCTCTGGAGTCCGGTACAGAGCTTTGGGAACCAGCCCACCCTCTGGAACCTCGCACTGAAATACACAGCACACAAACCACTACCTGTAAAAATGCTACAATGTACCATGCAATGACAGCTTTCTAAGAGAGACAGTTTTTTTCTTCAGACACTGAACTTTTAACAAAAGAAGACATGAAAATACATTCTCACTCCAACATATACATTTTTTGTCACGTCTTTATTGATTATTATACTACAGACAACCAGACCAAATGTTATTATCAACGATACAAGGCGATTTTGTCAACACTACACGTACGCTTCAAATTCTACGCCTGCTTCCATTTACTAGCTTACAAGAAGGTGAACCATCATTAGCCAGTTTACAATTGTCATACATGAAACAAGGCAGACTGGGGGCCTTCCCAGAGAGCCGCTTTAAAACAGTGCTCTGCCTATTAACTATGCATGCCCCAAGTGTGTGTAACAAGGCTTATGATCAAGTTGTCAGACAGCTCAGATCACAGGCAAATTTCACACAGGCAGAGTGGGTCTGGGCCTTGTGATGGGCCAATCACAAATGTAAACACTACTACTGTTTACATCTGAAAGCCCTCTGCTCCCTCTCACATAGTAGTGCAGTGAATGAAGGGATCACAGGCAGCAAAGTCAAGGTAGTGGGTTGTAAATAATGCCTCTGAGTGTGAGCTGTACATCTTTTCCCCATCCTGTCTCTGATCTGTATATTAACACCATAACCTCCTTCATCCTGCAAATTAACCCAATCACCTCCCTCCCCCCCTTCCTATGTATGACCTGACATGAATACTATGTTGTATCTAATGCTCTGAGTTTTAACCAACTCTATATCACCATTTGTGTTTCCTTTTCAAAGCTTGGTAGCAAAATGAGATCACTGTGGGGTGCCTACTTTCTAATAAGGGGGTAATTTAGGGGTATTTTTATCTGACGTGTCTTATAACAAAGTAGGGGAAACAGTTTATTCCAAAGATTTTGGTCTTTATTCCATTATATAGTGAATAAAAAAAGGAAACTGTGGTCATCAAATACCACCAAAAGAAAGCTAGAGATAAAAAAAAAAAAACAATTTGGGTACAGTATTGCATGACTGAGTAATCCTCAGTTAAACTATCACAGCACTGAAAAGTGGCCAAAACTTTTTTCTCGTTTGATAGAGGGGAATAATGAGAACGTCTGTGCTATGACCCCCATGGAGAGATTATTATTACACAGTATTTATATAGCGCCAACACTTCGCTCAGCGCTGTACATTACAATGGGAGACAATACACAAGACAGTACAATAACAAAACAATGCGATACATGAGGGGTTCAAGGGCCCTGCTCCTTGGAGCTTACAATCCAGGAGGGAGGGGATGGTGGCACAGGAGGAGATAGCTGTGGGGGATGGAGTGGTAGGAAGAGTGGAGGAGATCGGCAATTAGCTGAGGGCGGGGTAGGCTTCCCTGAAGAGATGGGTTTTCAGTGTGCGCCTAAAGGAGAGGAGAGTAGGTGAAAGTCTGATGGATTGGGGTAGGGAGTTCCAGAGGATGGGGGAAGCCCTGGAGGCGGGCATGGGAGGGTAGGTGAAAGTCTGATGGATTGGGGTAGGGAGTTCCAGAGGATGGGGGAAGCCCTGGAGGCGGGCATGGGAGGGTAGGTGAAAGTCTGATGGATTGGGGTAGGGAGTTCCAGAGGATGGGGGAAGCCCTGGAGGCGGGCATGGGAGGAGGAGACCAGGGAAATAGAGAGAAGGAGGTCTTGTGAGGAGCGGAGAGTACGTTTGGGTGGTATTTGGATATCAGGTCGGTGATGTAGTTTGGGGCAGTGTTATGGACAGCTTTGTATGTCAGTGTTACCATTTTGAATTTGATCCGTTGGGCAAACGGAAGCCAGTGGAGGGATTGGCAGAGGGGGGTGGCGGATACGGAGTGGTTGGTAAGGTGGATGAGTCTGGCCGCAATATTCAAGATCGACTGAAGCAGGGATAGCCTGTGGCGAGGAGGGAGTTACAGTAGTCAAGTCGTGATATGATAAGGGAGTGAATGATCTGCTTAGTGGTTTCTGGGGTTAGGAATGTATGTATTTTGGAGATGTTGCGGAGGTGGAGTCTACATGAGTTTGTCAGCAATTGGACCTGGGGCTGGAAGGACAGATTGGAGTCTAGGATGACGCCAAGTACTCTGGCTTGCGGAGTGGGACTGATGGTGGCATTATTGGTCGTGATGGAGAAGTCGGGGGGCGCAGTCTGGGAGGAAAACTAGGAGCTCGGTTTTGGAAAGGTTCAGTTTGAGGAAGTGGAGTGACATCCAAGCCGATATGTCATTCAGTAGGTTAGTGATTTGGGCAGAGACTGAAGGGGTGAGGTGAGGGGTAGAGAGATAGATTTGCGTGTCGTCAGCATAGAGGTGGTAGTTGAAGCCGTGAGAGTGTATCAGTTGGCCAAGGGAAGAGGTGTAGATGGAGAAGGGGACCGAGGAAAGAGCCTTGAGGGACTCCAACAGAAAGGGGGAGTGAGGGGGAGGTGGCAGCGTTGTAGGTAACACTGAAGGAGCGCTGTGATAGATAGGAAGAGAGCCAGGAGAGAGCGGAGTCTCTGAGGCCAAGAGAGTGTAGTTTTTTGAGGAGGAGGGGGTGGTCGACTGTGTCGAAAGCCACAGAGAGGTTGAGGAGTAGGAGATTTCTCCTTACTTGCTGATTCTAAACACATGCAACAGCAGCCTCATTTTTTTTTAATCATTATGGGTAAAATTTACTGATCTTTTGACTTTGTGATTTCTGTCCTACTGGCAAACACTATGAATGCTGAGGGGATTATCAGACATAAAGCTTGCCATACACATTACAATCTAACTGTGCAATCTTGGTGCAACCTTATTCAGATTTTTCAAAGCTATATACTATAAGGACATACCTAATCTATCCATTTCATTTATAGCCACTCGAGCAAGGCTCTGCACTAGATAATTGTCAGATCTAAAGAAGATAGAACAGTCAGAATTTAATGTGTGTGGTGAGCTTAAGGGTTTACTTGTTCTTTCTCTTGCTGTCTGCATGGGTACCGCCAGAGTCTTGTTAGGCATTCCATGCATTTTGAGATATCTGCTTATCAGGGTTTATGGGCCGATTCTTCTCTACACTGATTACAGTGGTTGAGTAGAAGGCATTCATACAAGAAGTTTGCCCTGCCCATAGACATATTTAGGCTACTCACCAGGCACTCCCCACCAAGGAAATCTGGAATCACTTCTTTGTCAATGTAATCCACCAATCCTCCTGGGCCTTGATAGTCATTACCAGCATAAATAAGAAACTTCTTCCTTGTGTTCTCATCTATAAAAGGACTGACCTGGAACATGAGCAAAAGTTAAGTTCAATATTCTGCAAGCTTCCTAAATCGTATAGCAATTCAACAACAATTTAGGTTTTTTTATAATACTGTACTAAGTATATGGTGAAGCTCTAGAAAAAACAAAACATACCAATGTCCACAGAACAGGAAATACTCTGGGAGCTCGCAAGATCAACAGCCGCCCCAATGTCTCTGGGTAGTTTGCTTCCACCACTTCAATGATTCGCAGTAAAGCCTTGACCCCTGGTCTCCACAAATGCCTCATATTGAGTCCCTCCAAATCCACAAGGCAGGTCCAGGAGCTGTAGTTGATAGCAAATTAAACTGCAGTGAACATAACTACTAAATAAATAATTACAATTCTGATAAATAATGCATCTGAATTCACCAGATCCCTACCAAAATTATCCATACACATGCCAGGACAAATGCTCTCACAACTGGATAGCTAGCGCCTAAACCCATCATCTAGAGCTAAATAGATGCAACAGAATCATCTATGATTAACACATGTATGTGCACCAAGAGTTGAATAAGTACTATATGGTAACTTTCCCTTCATTGGAGATTGTGTTGATTTTTTTCTGTAGGCTTGCTTTTTTTTTTTTTAATTGTACCTGGTGATCTAGCCAAAAGGAGACTGTCCATAAACTTACCTTCCTAGGGTGATAATGCTTATTGAAAGTCTGCCTGTGCAGGATCAAATTTTTATATATATATATAGTTCTGAATCAGTACACAAAGAACATGAGGGAGCAAATACAGCCTTTTTGATCAGAGGAACCAAAGACAGTTTTACACTGAGTATCTCTTTATTACATGGTGTTTGCTGCATGTTTGGGTCCTATTGACTTATATTGGAATGTTTTGGAGCCATCATTAAGTAAAGAGGCACTTTTAAGGATATTGCTTGTTACTACCTTGAGCCTGTTTTGGAGCATAACCATCCAATGTTTATGATGTAATCTATAATACATTAACTGCTTCCGACCGCCCTATAGCAAATATACTGCTACAGGGCGGCACGGATGCACAAAATCGATATATATATATATATATATATATGCACATACATACATACATACACACACATATACACACACGTGATTTTGCCTTTCCGGGTAGGGGGCGCGGGCGCGCCCTACCTGAACTGCCATTCATGGCCGCGGCTGTCAATTACCAGATTATTCACCAGAGCCCGGTGATTGCCGACCATCTCCGACGGGGAGGAGAACTGTTTGTAAACAAAACAGATCTCCTCCCTGTCAGCTCATGCACACTGCTTTGGATGGCTGTGCACAGCACAACCATGCAAAGCAGTGTGCTTACAATGAAGCACATGGACACAGCACTATGTAAAACAGCACACAGTTAACCCTTTGATCTCCCCTCATGTTAACCCCTCCCTGCCCAGTGCCTTTAGTACAGTGTCAGTGGTTTGTTTTTTTTTTTAAGCACTGATCACTGTATTGGTGTCACTGGGGATGTCAGTGACACAAGTCAGTTCCCCCCAGTGTCAGAATGCCCACCGCAGTCCCGCTATAAGTTGATCGCCGCCATTACTAGTAAAAATAAATCCCAGTATATATACCGCCATTTGTAAACGCTATAACTTTCACGTAAACCAAACCGATCTTTTTTTTAGCAGACGTGTACCAGAATACATTTTGGCCTAAATCTATGACAAAATTTGATTTTTAAATTTTTTTTTTAACTGGACATGTTTAATAGCAAAAAGTCCAAAATATTGGGTTTTTTTCCTCAAAATTGTCAGTCCTTTTTTTTTTTATTATAAAAGGACTTAAATTTGCAGCGTTGCATGACCGTGCAATTGTCAGTTAAAGTAATGCAGCGCCGTAATGCAAAAAATGGCCTGGTCAGGAATGGGGATAAATCTTCAGGAGGGCAAGTGGTTAAAGAGTGCAGTTTGACCACTCTTAGTCTAGACTAGCCTTGCATAAGAGTGGATGGTGTCACTCTGGCTATCTCTGGAAGTTTCCATGTGGGACTTGTTCTCACTACTACTATAATATTTTCTATGAACACAGTTTAATCATTACATATTGATATTTTGATTGCTTTAATTTTAGTTGGTTGACATTTTGAGGAGTAGAGCGCTGCACTTTGTTGCGTGTGTGTGTGTATATAAAATTTATAATCTGTAATATCAGATGTAAAATCAGATGTAAAATATCTGTAAATTATGACCAGTCCATAAAAACTAAATCCTTTGAGCTGCAGATACTTATGAGCCACCTACTGGTATCAGCTGTTAATTATCACCATTTAAACTCCTGCATCTGTACACCCGCAATTGACCATTAACAGTCGTTAACATTTTTCAGCCATGTGCCTATTGATTGAGCAATCATTTTGTCATTACTTAGGATACCAAGGCAACAAAATACATATTTTTTTCTGGGAGCACACAGCTTTCCTTTCACAATATTATCTTGCAAGGTTATTTATCTTTTTATGCAATCTAAAACCAAAAAAAAAAGACCATAAGAAATGGCTTGTTTGATTCACCCTATTCTTTTCTATACCCATGGCTTCTCAACGCCCTTATAGGTCCTGAGTCCCTGGTAATACTAATGCATTTACCTAAAGGACCACCCTGTGCTAGAATTCTACGTACCAATCAGTAAAGTACTTAAAATGTTAGCATCATTGTATTGCAAAAATATTAAAATAATGACTGGAGCCTCTCTCCACAAAAGGTCTGTTCTATGCATGAAAAATCTTAAAAACATACCATGGTATATTAAAACACTCAGAACAGCTGGGTAAATGGTATAAAAAAAACACATTCTGTACCACCTTAACTTGTATCAACCTCTAATGGACATATCATTAATCAAATCTCATTAAGCCAACTATATAGACCCACCCAAGCCCCTGACAGGTATGCAAAGTGTACAAATGAAACCTTCCTTGAGACAAGTTATATATGCCAACAATAACCCCTTTAATATCCACCGTGCTTCATAAAAAGGTGTGTTTATATTTCCAAGGTCATTATCCTGCTGGACATCTGACATGTCTTTCTTAATCAACCCAATTGAGCAATTTAACAATGACTGTAATTGTGTTTACAAAAATGACAACCCTTTCTGTGAAGAAGAGCTTATAGTCTCCACAAAATAAAAAATGAAGCTGTGCGTGGTCGCTTTACCCACTTAACATATCATTGCAGAGAATGGCAAAGATGTTCTATGGCTTTCAATGATCTACACACACACATGCAGCTATGAAAACTTCTACATTGAAGAAGAGTCTAAAAACTCCACTCCAAGTAGAAAAAGTTTGCTAGCAGTCATGTTAATGGGCAAACTTGTACTGGGTTAGCCACTTAATTTGGGCAAGTCATCCAGGGTGGTGATTTCAGATACCACAAGCTTTGGGGTTTTACTGCAGAAGGTTTCACACTTGCACTCACAATGACATACATCATGTCCTTGAAAGGATTAAAGGGCTAGTTCACCTTTACGGACTTTAGCTAAAAACATTCCAAAGCATTATAGCATCCTCAGTACATTAACATGCAATGTTCCATTTAGTAAAAGAATGCTTACTTTTTAAGATGCACATTTTATTGCCCCATCTCTATCCTGCAGATGAAATTCACATGCAAGTGCTTGGCTTCATTCCCTATCCATGCATGTGCAGTCCACTTTTCACAAAAGAGAGCAGACTGTGAATGCATGGGTAGGGAATGAAGCCAAGTGCCCATTCATGAGTTTTCATGGCCGTGCATCCAATGCTCAGTAATTCGTACCATCTGAAAGTCTGAGCGGGCAGTGCATTGAAATCAGTGGGGTCCAGGTATAGTCCCCAAGGTACACACTGAAAGTTACCAATCTGGAACCCATTAGATAGCCATAGGAAATCAGCTAGATCTTCAGAGAAGTGTCTGAAGAAAAAGAAATGGTTAAAAAAAAAAAAGAAAAAAAACTTCTCTAATAAGTGAAATCCATCACCTAAGGATACTAGCAATCCCTTGAGTTTTACAATATGGGCAAGGTTTATATGAGCATGACCCTTGGGGCAGCCCCTGCAAAGTTGTTGCCAGTGTCCAAGCACCTGAAGATAGCTTGTATATAACCCATAGTCTATAAAAACAAGTCCTATGTCCAGCTCTGTACAATTAAGATATTAAGTATTCTTTTACCAAATGCAGCACTGTATGTGAAATATACGGAGATGCTAACGTTTGGGGATGTTTTGGTAAAAAACAATAAAGTTGAACTACTGCTTTAAAACAAGCTCATAGTTGCAGCTTTGAAGAAAACACTGCTATCAAGCAAAACAAATTTTTGTGAAACAGAGTATAGTCCCCAGTGAAACCATTAACAAGCCTTACCTAATCGGTCGTCCAAATATTTTGGTATTTTCTTCACAGCGTCGTAGACCTTCCTCATTAATGGAGAGTACCTGTCAAAGAATAGAAAGTTAACAAAAAAAAAAAGCAAAGCATGCCCCCCGCCATCAGCTGTAAATTACTACTAGTATAGATTGCAGTTCCTGATCTTTTTTGCGCCTCCTCCTGCTGAATCACCCAGGGACCTCTTCTGTCTACCCCTTGGCTCAGCCCTAGGCATGTATATAGTTTAACTTCTTGCCAACCGCAGATAGCCGAATGACAGCTACACTGTGGCTGGCCAGTTCTGGGAGGGCGTCATATGACGTCCTCCCAGAATGCGCTCTCCTGCGTGCCACCGGCGATCTCCGTGATCGCTGTGTCCAGCAGTTGCGCCAGTTAATGCCCAGCAGTGATGCCAGTCAGTGCCACCTATCAGTACCCATCATCAGTGCCACCTATCCGTGAAACCTCATAAGTGCTGCCTATCAGTGCCGCCTATCCGTGCCACCTCATTAGTGCTGTCTATCAGTGCTGCCTCATCAACGCACATCAGTGAAGGAGAAAAATTACCTGTTTGAAAAATTTTATAATAGAAACAAACAAAAAAGGTTTTTTTTTTTTCCAAATGTTTTGTTTATAGCGCAAAAAGTAAAGCGCCCAGCGGCAATTAAATACCACCAAAAGAAAGCTCTATTTGTGAGAAAAAAATGATAAAAATTTCATATGGGTACAATCTTGCATGACCGCGCAACTGTCAATCTAAGTGCGACAGCGCTGAAAGCTGAAAATTGGCCTGGTAAAGAAGGGGGTATAAGTGCCCGGTAGGCAAGTGGTTAAAGTAAAATTTTCACCAAAAGTTATTTTATTTGAATAGATCTTCCCTTAGATCCTGAGTGATGGTGGTAAGTGAACAGGAACTCTCTCAAATAGGGACATACAGCAATAAAAACTTGACTGCGGTTCTAACCCACCAATCACTGTAACATTTGACAGTTTTTTGGTTTTTTTTTAACACCAGACTAGCAGAGGAAGGAAGGAGTGTGTCTAATATGTTAGCAAGTCAGTAGACACATGTTAAAAGGCTTTGGGCCTGTGTTAATGGCATTACTTTGAGATGTTTCTGAATTCATTGATCTCCATTTGACCTGCTTTATGTGGGTTAGCACTCTCATAAACTTGGTAATGCAAACTCCATTTGACGTGAACATGAGCTCATCAATACAGACTTGACCTCTGGATGCCTACTGAACTGCACATTCATAAGTAGACTTCCTGCACAACTGCTATGACAGGAAAGTTAAAATAAGACAACTTACATGCCTCAGGAGAGACTCTTCACCTAGAGCTCTGACCAGTCCTTTAGTGTCCATCTGTCCAAGCCTGAGCACATATAGCGGTCGACCATCTACAAGGCGATACAAATATTACAGTAATTTGGTTGAATAGAATTCCCAGCCTTGGGTACAGAAACATAGACTCATATTGGAAACCATAATCTCACCAGTCACTTTATTACCATAGCCGAATTGCTCAACAACCTTAAGAGTCACTGCACCTTATTTAATGTTTACAGACAAAACAGAAAAGTGGCTTCAACCTCTGCACAATAGATCTGTAATATTGCAGACAAACTTCCTGCTGGAGCGAATACAAGTATAATCCATAAATAGGAACACAGTAACCTTTGTCGTGATGGTGCCAGCCTCCAGCATAATAATCATGCAGAACTTGTGGGGGGCTCCAGGTGCTCAGCAGGTAGTCCACTTGGTGCTGTTTACGCCAGGTGAGAGACTGACAAAGGATTTCCCTGGCTTTGTCAATGTTAAAGTCCCGGGCACGCAAAAATCTCAGGATGTGTTCATCTTTGGGGATCTATAAACAGATTACAGTCAAACGTTAAAGGTTAATGGGGAAAATCTGTGTCAAACGAGAAGCAGAAAATAGATATGTTTTTCTCAGCAATGGCAGATAAGATGCTAATCAAACTGTAGATGATCCCAAAAGCTTAAAGCGGAACTAAACCCACTGAATTAATGGTTTCCCAAAGCAGTTACATCCAAGGCATGCCATGAATGAAAACTGTCACGTTTGCGTGTGCTGTCAACCAAACTGTCTAGTCATCAAACGGCTGGTGTCTTAACTAATCGAATGTACAGCAACATGGGAAAAGCAGATCAGAGGCGAAGATGGTAGTTTCCTTGGCTGTATAGGAAAGGAGGGTTTAGTTCCACTTTAACAGCTGTACAAACAAACAGCAACTGCCCCAATCTATAACTGGCCCTTGAAGCAAGAAGCACATGAAAGGCGCAACACATGAAAAACAAATACATGTAAAAAAAATTCACAGCTCAACTTACGGACCATGAATGAGTTAGATTCATGGCAGCAAGTTTTACATTGCAGGAGAAATGATCTTTATTTCTTCTGCAAAACAAAGTGTAAAAAGAAAAAAAAAAATCCCTGATCACCCCCACAGTAGTACAATGTTACTGTGGTTAACATTGTACTATTCTGATAAAAGTATTTTAAAAATGTAAAAAAAAAAAAAAAAAAAATATATATATATATATATATATATATATATATATATATATATATATATATATATATATATATATATATATAAAAATACCATATTGAGATTTTTTTTTTTCATTTTTAAGGGTTTTTTTTTTTTTTAACTGCTTGGCAACTGCTTACCTGCATTTTGCAGGCAAGCAGCAGCTCTTGGGAAAGTGACGTAATCTTGCGTCGCATCCTATTTTGGGATGTGAACGTGCCTACACCCACAGCTGCCCCCTGGTTGATCCAGGGAGAGTAGAAAGAGTACGGCACAGAGCAAAAGCACTACATTTTACACACACATGGTTGATTAGCACATTTAACCCTTTGATCGCCTCGTCACCCAGCCAGTGCTATTAGTACAGTGTCAGTATATAGAATTTTTCATTGATCACTGTATTCCTGTCACTAGCAACATCACGTAATGTCAGGAGTTAGCGCCCCTCCCAGCCAGGGTCAGCTAGCGTTAGATTGCCCACACACTATAGGTCTCTGATCACTGCCATTAATAGTATAGTGTTTGTACAAATCAATATATTGATCACAAACAGAACTATACTAGTGCTTCCTTCGTATAGTGTCCCCAAAAACGCAGAGTTATCAGATTGGCCCCGTTCGCTGCCAGCACTAGCGTTTAGGCCCTCTGCTGTTGTTCACGGAAGATTTGTACCAATTGATTGTGGGCAAAGGCAATTTATACACACAGCAATACATAGTTGCCCACCCAATTTCAGCTCTTGCAAGACAATTTGCATGGAAACCTATCACGGTTTCTGAATTTAAAACTCTTTTGGGACTTACATTCAACATGGGCATTACAAAAAAGAATGAATTGCTGTCATATTGGTCCACAGACCCAATTTATCATATGCCCATGTTCTCTGCTGCTACATATCTCCAACATGGACCAGCAATGTAGTGGCCATCACCTGAGGCTGATTGCAGGAGGTGTATTTAAGCAGGACCAGGCCTGTGATCAGTGCCTTGGTGTATGTTTCCCATGAGCCCCTGTACCTGCATCCTGTCTGCTTCCTGCCTGATCCTGACTCTGCTTTGATCCTGACTCTGAACGAACTCCGCCTGTCCTGACCTCGGCTATTCCTGACCACTCTACCGCTCGCTCCTGGTACCGTTTGACCGTTTGCTACCGACCCGGCCTGCCCGACTACGTTTGATTTGTATATATGGTTATCTGTTGGAGGTTGGGTTGTTTGCACTGTGTTATGTTTACCTTGCACTGCGTTTGTGTTGTTTAGTCTTTAATAAATTGTCTTGTTTACTCTATACCTGAAGCCTGCATTTCCCTGTTTCAGTCCACACACCTTTGGTCATACCCGGAGCCCTGACAGATTCTGTGCCTCTCCATTCTTCCTCCAGACTCTGAGACCTTGATTTCCAAATGAAATGCAAAATTTACTTTCGTCTGAAAAGAGGACTTTGGACCACTGAGCAACAGTCCAGTTCTGTTTCTCCTTAGCCCAGAAAAGACGCTTCTGACGTTGTTTCTGGTTCAGGAGTGGGCTTGACACAAGGAATGCAACAGTTGTAGCCCAGGTCCTGGATACGTCTGTGTGTGGCGGCTCTTGAAGCAATGACACCAGCCATAGTCCACTCCTTGTGAATCTTCCCCAAATTTTTGAATGGCCTTCACAATCCTCTCAAGGCTGCGGTTATCCCTGTTGCTTATACACCTTTTTCTACCACGTTTTCCTTCCACTCAACTTCCCATTAATATTCTTGGATACAGCACTCTGTGAACTGCCAGCTTCTTTAGTAATGACCTTTTGTGACTTACCCTCCTAGTGGAGGCTGACTGTGACTGTCTTCTGGACAACAGCAGTCAAGCAGTTAGTCTTCCCCGTGACTGTGTAATCTACTGAACCAGACTGAGAGACCATTTAAAGGCTCAGAAACCTTTACAGGTGTTTTGAATTAATCAGTTGATTAGAATGTGACACCATGAGTCTACAATATTGAACTTTTTCACAATATTCAAATTTTCTGAGATACTGAATTTAAAGTTTTTACTAGCTGTAAGACATAACCATCAAAATAAAAAGAAAGAAAGGCTTGAAATACTTATACTACTTTAACTGCTCAGTCCAAGCAGAACTGCATGGTAAGTAGCTGGTTGCAGCTTTTGATAGTAAATGCAAAGGATGGTGGTGGTGAATTTGTGACACTGAGTATGAAAATCCCTTAAGAAAACCAGTAGAGCTGCTGGTATATCATGACAAAAGTAAAATGGGCAAATCTTTGCTGAGAATATGAAAAACTGCCCCTTTTTATACATGATAATTTGTTATAGAACATAATTTCACACAAAAACATTAAAAAAAAAATTTTTAAGGGGCAAAATACGTCAGCAAATTACAAAGATGTTCTTTAGAAACCAGGGAATACAGTATGAATCTGGCGATCTGGACATTTGGTCCCTTATCAATAAACTCCACCCAAGAACCCAAAGCTTGAATACATCTTAGGAATAGGCAGAACTTACTTTGCCTTTGTGGGTTTCCTGCAGCCACTGTCGCAGGCGGATAAGGCAGCTCTCCTGCAGAGGTGTGAGGTCTCCCAGGTAACGTTTAATATAATCTGCCTCCAGCTTGTCTGTAAAACAAAAAGAAATTAACCCAAAAATGCTGGGAAACTGGCCAGCACAGATAGTGCTGCCTAACTAGAATCAACTGTTAAAAAGAGTTAAATCCTTAATGCTGGCCATGAATGGAATCTATCCATGACATGGTCTGCAAAACATGTGGGACTTTTTATTAGGGAAAGCCAAGCATTATTTTTTTTTAGTGTGGCAATCTGTAAAGTATCTGTAACCCCGCTATCATAGGCAACTTTTACATCATTTTACAACTTAACCGCTTCCCGAACGCCCTATAGCAGAACTACTACTGCAGGGCGGTGATTTTGTATTTCCAGGTAGGGGGCGTGTGTGAGCAAATACCCATGCTGCCATTGGCGGCTACAGCTGTCGATCACCAGGTCCTGGGCGGTGACTCCCCGCTGGCACCCGGAGATCACAGAGTATCACTGACTGGGAAGAGGTCTGTAGAAAAACAATACAGATCTCCCCCGTCAGCTACAGCATGCTGCTTTGTATTGCTCTGTGTAGCAGAGCAATACAAAGCAGCGTGCTTACACAGTAAAGCACAACACACAGTAAAACAGTGTCGTCAGTTTTATTAGCATTGATTACTGTATTAGTGTCACTGGGGATGTCAGTGACCGTTAGTTCCCCCCCAGTGTCAGAATACCTGCCGCAGTCCCGCTATGAGTCACTGATCACCGCCATTACTAGTATAAAACAAATAAATTAAAAAGATCCAGTATATATATATATATATATACCACCATTTGTAGATGCTATAACTTTCACACAAACCAAATTATTTACATGTAGCAGAATACATTTTGGCCTACATTTATGACTAAATTTGATTTTTTTAATTTTTTTACTGGATATGTTTTATAGCAAAAAAGCAAAAATATTGTTTTTTTTTTAAATTGGCAGTCTTTTTTATTTATAGCACAAAAATTAAAAAACACACATGTGATCAAATACCACCTTAAAAAAGCTCTATTTGTGGGAATAAAGGACATAAATTTCATTTGGGTGCAGTGTTGAATGACTGCGCAACAGTCAGTTAAAATAACACAGTGCCGTATCGCAAAAAATGGCCTGGTCAGGAAGGGGGGGGGGGGGTAAATCCTCTGGAGGGCAAGTGGTTAAACTGTATTTATTAAAAAAAAAAAAAAAAAATCCCCGAAAAAACCCCACAATACCTTAAATGCGTTTACTTGCAGTCACATGATTCTCACTGTTTCCCATAGCAGATAGGCATGTCTGTGTGTGTCGGGAAAACATCACACAGCAGTGCCTTCTTCCTGCTTGGAGTTTCATAATACTATGTCTTATTACTGAATATAATAAAGGAAAAAAAACACTGTGTGCACCAAATGCCTACACAAACCCAGATATTACTCTGTAAAAGAAGTAGAGATATTATCACTGTGCAGCACAGTCTGCACCGAGAGCAAATTGTGGGAGAGACCCAATAGGCCCCACCCGCTACAGGCTTCCTGCCAGAAATTAAGGGAGGAGGAGGTGGATACAAGACCAGTCATGCTGAACAAGGAAAGAACAGCAGCGGTGGGTCTTAATTACAGCAATATCCCTTCTGTATTTAGATGAGATTTGCTTATCTGTCCCTGTACTACACTTGATTTGAGATATCAGGAACATACCATCAGGAGTGCTGCTGAGAGGCTCAGGAGGACTGGATGAAGTAGGATGACTATCCCTGCTGTTGTGTCCATCAGTAGAATTTACAGTTGGTATGTTCAGGGCAGGAGATGTGGAATGGTCTGAGGTAGAGGTTAGACACTCCTGCTGCTTGGTGGTAGGAGTCCATCGAGGCAGGTGTGTTAGGCCTTCCTCCTCCATTTGCTTCAAGTAATACTCAATTATTTCTTTACCCTGAAACAAAAAAAAAAAAGAAAGAAAAATTACAGACCAACAGAATGAAAAATATCTTCAGAGCATTTTCACTGTAAAATAGGCAATATATACCTTCTTTATATTGCTGGTATACTGCTTCATGGCAATCTTTTCCACTGTGCTTTCAAATCCAAAGAATGACTTGATGTCCAAGCTTGCGGATTGCTCAAAGCACGTCCATTCTTCATTGTCGGGATGTACCTGGAATGAAAAGGGATTTTATTTTTACCAACAATGCTTTATAGTTCCACTTGTCAACCATATCCAAGCAAGCTGTAAATTGCTTCCATGTTAAATCAAACCAATCCCTGAAAAAAAAAAACAACTAAAAATTTACTAGAAAGTACTTCTCACATCTATCTGTCTTAGAGTCTGTTTACAGAGTTTTTGCTTCGTTGCCATTCAAAGCAGCCTGGATATCTACATCCAATTCACCAGTATCCCCTGCCGTACTCCATGTGATCTCTCAATGGCCCCTGCTGTACTCCACGTTTCCTCCTAATGGCCCCTAAGCAGCTGTAGTGACATATGGTCCGGCAAGAGAAACCACAAACTGAGAAGGGGGCCCAGGTGTCTGACACTCCTGGAAGTGTGTTGTATGTGAAAATCCTTTGGGTCGATCTTCTTGGCAAAAGTGAAGATTCTGCGAGCGAGTGCTAGGACAGATAGGTATAAAGCTTCTTCTTTTACAGGAGCTTTTCATTAAATTTTTCTTCTTTTCTCAGAGACAAGGTCATTTTAAACGTGAGCCTAAACAAAAACATTTCAATATATTCTCCAATGCCAGATCCCTGTATATATCGCTCATTAAACAGGTCTTTATATCTAAAGATGGGAAGGTTGCTAGTGTGCAAATGGTTTGGTGTCCATGACCACACAGCTATCATGAGAAAGACAGGAGGTGCTGCCAATGAGAATCCACTTCTAAAAATGCTAATCAACTGGCTCTTCTATTTACCAATGGCTGTTGTGCTTTCAGAGTCACTGACCTAAACAAGTATGAAGATTAGGTAAGGCAGAGAAAGCTAGAAGTCCTTGTGATAAAACATGCTCTAGGTCAGAGATTCTAAGAACTAAAGCAAGAGGGCCAGCATAACTAAAGCAAGAGTGCCAGCATAGTATTTTTGGAAAGGGAACTCAAATATATAGTAATATAACCAGACAGGATACAGTGAAGTCAGCTAAAAGGAACCAAAAGTCCAACCACTTAACCAGGGAGAAGCACGGTGTTAAAAAAAAAGTATGTATCTACATCTCTGACTTCTATCAATAAACAGGCTCACTTCTCATTTTTGGGTTTTGGGCAGACTGCTGCAAATCATTCCAATTTCGCAAAACTAAATTGCAGTGATATCACTTCTAAACAGGTTTATATCTGAACTCTGTATTGGTGCCTATTGACCAATCAACTGTATAAATGAGACGTAAAAGCTTACAGTGTAACAGCAATACTCATGGACCACAATACGACTGGCAAACGTTTCATTATAAGCTTCTATTTGCAGAGTCCGTTCTCGTCTGTTCAAGGAATTTTTTTGGATGAAGTAGACATAGTCTACTCCTGCAATCTAGAAAACAGAAACAAATATGCATACAATCATATATACATGCATCATATGGATTTCTACATTTTCTGGGACAATAAGCTACAATCAGCATTCCTCTGCTCTGATAGTGAGGAACCTGCAGAAAAAAAAAAAAGAGACAATACTCAAGAAAAAATCCCAATTAGTTTGCTCATCAATGGTTTTACAAAGAGCTAATGTGATGGTGTAGGTCTCTTGCGAGGCACCAATCACATTAAAGGATAAATTCACCTTCTGGAACATGTTACATGTTCCAACCACGTGTAACATGTTCAAGATACTGCAGCCTCTCCCCCCATGCCACTCTCAGTGTGACAGCGGACTGGGGACACTTCCCCCACACCCGCTGTCACAATTAAAAGCCAGCTTGGCCATTCAGGGCTCCGTCAAACGGCCGAGTCAATCATTCACAGTTTTCCTGTGAATTGGATGACAACTTCTAGTCTTGAATGAACTGCAGTGTCGTTGATGAGTGGCCTCGTAGTTCATTCACAAGCCCTGCAAGCTTGCAAACAGTCAGTCCATAGGAAGGTACAGGCTTATAGCTGCAGGGCTTGTCTGCAGAAGTTTGACACTGCACCCCTGATTCACTATTCAGGGGTGCAATGCTTTCCAGGCTCCTTAGGAAAAAAATAAAAAAATTACCTTTTTTTCCTGCAAAAATATGTGCATTTAATATTTTTTCCCAACTGTAAATTTCCTTTAAGTTGTATTATAAAGTCATATAGCAAAATGCCAGGGTCTATGATCGAACGCTGAGAAGACAGTTCATACAGCATGGCAAAAGAAGAGAAGGTGGCAAACAGAATAGTTAAACACTATTTATAGTGTTGTGGACAGACTACATATTCTTTACTTTGGATGCTATAAAAGAGGGAACCCCTCAGCTGGCTGCTGTGGAATATTTATATCTGACGTTAGTGTTCTTTAAATCTTCACTATCCATATCCCTTTTTGTGTTTAAAAAAAATCTCCACAATGGGCAAGTAGGAGTCCTGTCCTCAATTCCATATAAATGCTGGGATGTAGTAAAAGTAGTTAGTTAAAGCAAGACATCCCAGTTTATGTATAGGAATGGGACTTCATACCTAATCACTGCACATGTTGATCTCAAGCTACTAAAGCCTTTCACTAAAGTAACTGCCACCAGAGGAAGTTCCAATATCCTCTAAGTTGGTTCACATACTTTTCCCATCAATGACTTTGAATGGTCACATTGATCAATCAAGAAAGCCGTAGTTATATAAATTCTTATATATGCGTTTGATTTTTTAAATTTATTCTTATGATAACTCAAAGGCGTTTGTAGATAAGGTTTGTCTATGCCTATATTTGTGGGAGAAAGTTTAAAAACTCAGGTTTTATATTCATATCTGTACAAACAACAAACACACATTCTGCAATCCAACTATGCAAAAAACTCAAACACTGGTGGCCTACAAAAGAAAGGCATGATGCGTTTCCTCAACTTCCAAAGAAAACCAGATGGAGGAAGTAGACAAGTTTACTCTTATGAATCGCCTCTTCCTACTTAGCAATTCAAAGATTTCCTTTAAGGGAAATTAGAAAAGCTTTCGGTAAATTTTGTTTTTTTTTATTTAAATGTTTTTAAAGTGATCATTTACACCATGTTTTTATTTTTAAAAAAAATTTCATTGGTTGTAAACCTCAGACATGAAATACGAACAAAGCGTATCCCTTTATGGCCTCAATCCATCATACAAAATAAAATTTTCTGTCTGCTGCTTCCTTTCTCTGCTATCATCAATCGCTTCTGATGAGATTTTCTGACACCAAGAGAAAAATGGTGACAGGGGAGGCACAGACTGGTATTGACAGCCTCAGCTCTGTTCCTGAAAGGTAGGTGTGTGTAGGTAGGTGTGTGTGGTCCCTTCCTGTCAATCAGCTGAGTGTAACTTCAGCGCCCCACACACTGCTTTTAAGAGCTGACAGATTCTGTGTAAATTCTGCACTTTGAACAGATTTAGGGGGCAAACAGGTGTAGATAAATAGGTACAACTTATGTAGGAGGATTTCTTTCATCTCTATGTATCAGTTGTATGGGGCCAGTTACTTCAGTGGGTATATGTAAGTGTTTACAACCACTTTGAGGACACTGGGTGCTCCCTAATATTACAGTTTAGAAATACCTGCTTGCTTGTTGACAGCGCGAACTAGAAGCCCACATTTGTGTATTTTAATTAGTCCTGAAAAGCAGATCATCAAACTGCAGAGGCTATTCATAGAAGGACAATAGTATTTACCTGCAGAGAACCTATGGGCTCCTTCCCGGCCACCCCCTCCCCATGTGACAGTCACTAAAGCTGACCATAGATTAAACTGAATCTTGGCCGGTTCAGCAGTTGGTTGTACCAAAGACGATCCATTGATTGGCTGTTGGATTCTTTACAAGCGATTACTACCAGTGGCTATAGCCGCTAGCAGTAATCATTGTGTTTTGCGGGCAAGGAAGGCTCCCTGCTAGCAGTACATAATAGCGCTACAAGAGGGATTCCCCCTTCAGCAATGGCTGTGTAGATGGGGGGAATCAAGTGATTTTCTTTCCTTCCACCCATCACAGAAGAAAAGAAAATTGCATAATCTATGGTCTGCCTAAATTTCCATTCTAATCAGATTTACTTCAGTGAACATTCATGATTATTTTAGCAGGGAGGCCTCACCTTTTTAAGCAGCCGGGGAGCATCTACATCCAGTTTGCACCGTCTCTCCACTACATGCACTGCTCCATCCTCACTGAGGAACTCACTCATGATATCGCTGCCCACGAACATGGGGATGAGATGACACGTGGGAAAACGACGCTCATAGGCCTGAGAAAGAGAAGCAATGACATTACTTTATTTACTGAGAAAGTTATGGACTAATATTATATTTGGGAATAGTGCTAATCCTTCAAAAAATTGCTGCTTTACAAACTTTATGTCTAGTTACAGCAATTCTTGAAAAACACAAATACACAAAATAATTTTAATTGCAAAAGTGCAAAAAGGTTTTTCGAAGCATGTGAAAAGCTACCGATACCGATGATTAGCACATGACTTCTGTGACAGAAATTCAGAGAACATTTAATTCCTTCTCTAAGCCATAAATAGACATGACTACTTCTGTACATACAATAGTATAAGAAAGAAGAAACCAGACTTCTACACTTCTTTGTCTGCAATCATTACTGACTGTATAAATGGCAAAGTTGCACACCATCACACGTAGTCAAATGGTGCTCTCAGGCTGAAAGGGTTGCTCGCTTACAACCATAATGTGTGAGTTTAAAGCCATGTAAACATAGCCAAATTGTATTTTTGTAAATGTCTGTTTCACACATGCGTCACCTTGTATAGGAGCAGTGTAAACAGCAAGCTTTCACAAAGCATTTGCAGAGCTTTCAGCAAGCTTTTAAAATACCACACAGCTCCAGTTTGTAAATGTTGAGATTTTAATGGGAGTGCTGGCTGTCACTTTAAACAAGCTGCTGGCAAAGTGTTTAAACTGACAAGCTGCACTCTCATTAGGATCAAAAGCTTGCTGAAAGTTTTATAAAAACTTACTATTCACACTGCTCTTCTACAAGCTACAAGTCCTTAGGGTTCCTACTGCATATCTCAACATTGCTTTACAGCCACCACATAAACCAACCAATCTAAGAGCCCAACACATCCACCCTCTTCTATTCTATCCTCTTCATCTTACCTGTCCTTATAACCGAACAGAACTATGACTCAGGATTGCACCCACTTAATCTAGCAAGATCTTCCTGGAGCATTTCATTGACTTTTTGATACTACCAGATAACTGAATTGTGCTATTAGTACATTGATTATCTAAAACCAAATCCAAACCCAAAAACATTGCCTATGAGAAATATGGGGGCTGCCATAGCTGAATTACTAATCAAAATGCCGGTTTCTCGGCTGTCATGCTGGCCTACTAATTTCATAATTCAAGTCACTGATCTGAAACAGGTTATACTGAATACATATTCTGGAATAGTGATATAAAGTAAGAAAAGGAGGAGGTAAACACCACATCCTTTTAACTAGCATTTCCAGAATAAGAAATCTGCAATGGCAGCATTCATATTGCACTCAGGGAAAAGTTTCTGATAAGGAGTAACTAAACCCAAGAACAAAAATGTAATACAATGCTGTTTATTAGTACTCAGATCTGGTGGCTCCAAGGTATCTTATGGCGGGAGCCTTGGTTTTCCTTCAGCCATGGTATCTTATGGTGGGAGCCAGGGTATCTTATGGAGGGAGCCATGGTTTTCAGCCGGGGTATCTTATGGAGGGAGCCATGGTTTTCAGCCGGGGTATCTTATGGAGGGAGCCATGGTTTTCAGCCGGGGTATCTTATGGAGGGAGCCATGGTTTTCAGCCGGGGTATGTTATGGAGGGAGCCATGGTTTTCAGCCGGGGTATCTTATGGAGGGAGCCATGGTTTTCAGCCGGGGTATCTTATGGAGGGAGCCATGGTTTTCAGCCGGGGTATCTTATGGAGGGAGCCATGGTTTTCAGCCGGGGTATCTTATGGAGGGAGCCATGGTTTTCAGCCGGGGTATCTTATGGAGGGAGCCATGGTTTTCAGCCGGGGTATCCTATGGAGGGAGCCATGGTTTTCAGCCGGGGTATCCTATGGAGGGAGCCATGGTTTTCAGCCGGGGTATCCTATGGAGGGAGCCATGGTTTTCAGCCGGGGTATCCTATGGAGGGAGCCATGGTTTTCAGCCGGGGTATCCTATGGAGGGAGGCATGGTTTTCAGCCGGGGTATCCTATGGAGGGAGGCATGGTTTTCAGCCGGGGTATCCTATGGAGGGAGGCATGGTTTTCAGCCGGGGTATCTTATGGAGGGAGGCATGGTTTTCAGCCGGGGTATCTTATGGAGGAAGGCATGGTTTTCAGCCGGGGTATCTTATGGAGGGAGGCATGGTTTTCAGCCGGGGTATCTTATGGAGGGAGGCATGGTTTTCAGCCGGGGTATCTTATGGAGGGAGGCATGGTTTTCAGCCAGGGTATCTTATGGAGGGAGGCATGGTTTTCAGCCAGGGTATCTTATGGAGGGAGCCATGGTTTTCAGCCAGGGTATCTTATGGAGGGAGCCATGGTTTTCAGCCAGGGTATCTTATGGAGGGAGCCATGGTTTTCAGCCAGGGTATCTTATGGAGGGAGCCATGGTTTTCAGCCAGGGTATCTTATGGAGGGAGCCATGGTTTTCAGCCAGGGTATCTTATGGAGGGAGCCAGGGTATCTTATGGCAGGAGCCATTGTTTTCAGCCAGGATATCTATGGAGGGAGCCATGGGTTTCAGCCAGGGTATCTTATGGAGGGAGCCATGGTTTTCAGCCAGGGTATCTATGGAGGGAGCCATGGGTTTCAGCCAGGGTATCTATGGAGGGAGCCATGGTTTTCAGCCAGGGTATCTATGGAGGGAGCCATGGTTTTCAGCCAGGGTATCTATGGAGGGAGCCATTGTTTTCAGCCAGGATATCTATGGAGGGAGCCATGGGTTTCAGCCAGGGTATCTATGGAGGGAGCCATGGTTTTCAGCCAGGGTATCTATGGAGGGAGCCATGGTTTTCAGCCAGGGTATCTATGGAGGGAGCCATGGTTTTCAGCCAGGGTATCTATGGAGGGAGCCACAGTTTTCTGGTACCAAACAAAGGTTTATTGATAACAGAAAAGAGGGTTATATACATAACACAACATTTGAATGGGCTGCTGTACCTGCTGGAAACGCAGGAAAAGGGTCCCTGCACCTTCTTGAAATCACAGCCGCAGGGAAATCACATAGTGCATTTGCACAATGCAATTTCCCACATCTGAAAAATGGACTGCATATTCAGGTGCATGAGGGTTCCATTAAGAATCAATGGAGCCCTGCAAGTCTGCTATATAGCAGTGTGTTTTGCCTAACAGTGCGGGATTGCATGTATGTGAACCTAGGCTAAGACTTGTTCTGCGTTTTCATAAGACATTGTGAGATGCCCTATAACCACCTCAGATAAGACTATTGCAGGTGTTGGGGTACAGCAGAGCTAACAAGAAGGGTATTATTTTGTTTATTACAGGGTATAAATGTATTAAATTCAGTAAGCTCTACTGGTATATCTTAGCAGGGAACAAGCAATGTAAGCAGTTCATTATTTTATTTCAGCTAAAGCTGTGCTGTTATTTCTGCCATCCTCACAGAGCTGTCAAATGCTGTCACTGGCCCCTCTGGCATTGTGTTCAGTACAGACTTGCTGGTGTATCAGTCAGCAGACGTTATTCTGGGGGGGACTATTACCCATGCAGCCCATTCCTTCCTTCCACTGCTCACTTGGCTATGCTGCATGTCACTCCGGGCCTTTATTCTCCTTGACTAAATGGGGTCAAAGCAGAGAAAACAGCTGTGCTACTTTGGCATGCAGAGTAATCACAGGGAATTCAGTGTGATAAACATTGCTGATCACATAAGAAATATATTCGATGAGGTATGCCCTTCCAGCAATTTTCACATCCATTATTTTCCCTTTAAGATAATTCTAAGAACTCTAGTAAGCATTATGTGCTTCTAAAACACCCACAAGATCACATTATGGAAGAAAAACTAAAAGCCTTTCCGTGGAAAACAATCCTTTTCAGGGTGCCAAACCTTCTATCTCTGAGACAAAGAAATGCTCATACGGGGTGATCAAGCAGTTAAAGTGTATGGATTGTCAAACATTTTTGTTTTTTGGATAGCGTAGGGAAGGGTTAAAACCCCATATTGTGTTACTTTTCTGCTGTGTCCTACTGGGAAATTTTCCTTCACTTTCTGTCTTGGAGAGGCAACAGTAAGCAGAGAAAATCTTCCCAAAGTGCATCGTGAATTTTCATTTTCGGCATCAGAATTTTAATTTCGGTGCACCACTAATGGACAGAAATAAAAATATTTCAGAGGGACTTACCTTTACATAAACTATAAAGAGAACTGGTGTCTCCAAAGCAAGGGTCTCCAAAAATTCCAAAGCCAGGGCTAGTTTACTGTCCTTCAGACTTTAGGGAGGCTGGACTGCGCCCAGGAGGAGTAAACAATGCCCGATCTTTGGTAATAGGGGGAGAAATAATTGGTGTCAGTGAGAGGAATAGTACCCCATTTTTGTTGTCATTGGAAGGAATTATGCCTCACTGCTGGTGTCAGTAAGAGGAATAGTGCCCTATCACTGCTTTCAGTGGTAAGAATAGTGCCCTATCACTGGCGTCAGTGGGAGGAATAGTGCCCTATCACTGGCGCCAGTGGGAGGAATAGTGCCCTATCACTAGCGTCAGTGGGAGGAATAGTGCCCTATCACTAGCGTCAGTGGGAGGAATAGTGCCCTATCACTGGTTTCAGTGGGAAGAATAGTGCCCTATCACTGGTTTCAGTGGGAGGAATAGTGCCCTATCACTGCTTTCAGTGGGAGGAATAGTGCCCTATCACTGGAGTCAGTGGGAGGAATAGTGCCCTATCACTGCTTTCAGTGGGAGGAATAGTGCCCTATCACTGCTTTCAGTGGGAGGAATAGTGCCCTATCACTGGAGTCAGTGGCAGGAGTAGTGCCCTATCACTGCTGTCAGTGGGAGGAATAGTGCCCTATCACTGGCGTCAGTGGGTGGAATAGTGCCCCATCATTGGCATCAGTGGGAGGAATAGTGCCCCATCACTGGCGTCAGTGGGAGGAATAGTGCCCCATCACTGGCGTCAGTGGGAGGAATAGTGCCCTATCACTGGCGTCAGTGGGAGGAATAGTGCCCTATCACTGGCGTCAGTGGGAGGAAAAGTGCCCTATCACTGGCGTCAGTGGGAGGAATAGTGCCCCATCCCTGGCGTCAGTGGGAGGAATAGTGCCCCATCACTGGCGTCAGTGGGAGGAATAGTGCCCCATCACTGGCGTCAGTGGGAGGAATAGTGCCCCATCACTGGCGTCAGTGGGAGGAATAGTGCCCCATCACTGGCGTCAGTGGGAGGAATAGTGCCCCATCCCTGGCGTCAGTGGGAGGAATAGTGCCCCACTGTTGATGTCAGTGGCAAGAATAAGGCCTCAAGGTGCACAATTATTAGGCAAGTGAGTTTTTTGACCAAATCATCAGTTTTAACAACACATTAATTGCAACCCTGTTGACTATTGGCAACAAAACGTTTGATGGTTCTGTGATCACGCCCCAATATCTTAGCAATTTCAAGGGTGCTGCATCCCTATGTAGAACTTTTTACAATTTTTTACTTTTCAGAGTCAGTTAAATCTCTTCTTTGGCCCATTTTGGCTGAGGAAAAGAAGGTGCCTAGTTATGCACACCTTGATATAAGGCGTTGATCTCCTTAGGCCACACGCTCCCTCATTACACAAATACACATCACCTGATATGCTTAACTACAATAAGCATTCAAGTTTATGCAGCTTGGAGTTGGACAATATGCATAAAAATGGTTTTGGTCAAAAAACTCACTTGCCTAATAATTATGCACAACAAGCATGCGACAGAGGACAGTCAAAACTTACAATCTGCACTCTTGTATTTGCTCACAGATTCAAGATATGGAAGCAAATGCATTAGCATGAAAGAAGTCATTCTCAGGAGAACATTGGCACTTATTGCCACATTCTTAAATTACCATCTTTATTTTGTACTATCCAATAATGATAGGCCTCAAAGTGAACTCCCTGTACACCTGAACGGAGCAGAACTTAGAGCTAGCATTTAGGATACATCAACAATCAAGTTTCAGCTGGTTAAAAGAACTCAAGTCAGACTTGTAACAATTTAACATATAACTTCACCTTTAACCAGGTAGTTCAGCCTCGCCTGCAGCAAATACGCTGACCCATAAAGACCTCACACATTTAAAGTGTAAATAAACCCAACAAACTCTTTGTTGCATCCTTTTCAGTCTGTTAAATATACCATGAGAAATGTTTTGAAATATGTGTTCGCTAAGTACAAAAAAATACTGGTTGATCCTGCTAGAAATCCAGAGCTGTGTACTCAGCAACCTTATCATAAACACAATCAGACCTGGATAACTCTTCTGTGGACTACAGAACACTCCCCCTTGAATTATTGAGAAGAGGGTGTGGTGTTCTGTAGTCCTAAAACACTCCATTCTTAGGGTGACAATGCTGCTCCTTCAATAGATACAGTACAGTGAGTCAACGTCATATCACCCTTGGACACGCTCTTTCTAGCTGGATCACCAGGTGAACAGAAAAAGAAAAAAAGAAAAAAAAAAGGAACACAGCCAACACATCTAAGGATGGATTTAAGCATGGTAAGATGCAATATAATACATTTTAGTTTTTAGGTTTCAACATGCTTAGAGGAATGCTTTATTTGCCATGGCTACTGCTAACCTCAGTCTTCTGGTGTGTATAGAACTTCTTCATTTAGCCCCAGTTCACACGACTGCAACTTTGCATGTGACTTGCGATACTTGAAAACCCATTGAATTAATTTGTGGCTGTTCCAATCAATGCCACTCAAGTCACAGCAATTGTTTTTTAAAGGTTCCTGCACTATTCTGATGCGACCTTCATGCAACTTGAGTGCCCTGGACTCCTCAAGTTGCAAGCAAGACGCACTGCATAGTCGCGCTGGAAATCGCAAAACAGTGGGATTGTAGCAGTGTGAACCGAGCCTTAGTTTAACTGGTATGTGTAGTTCCATCTGAGGTGTGGCTAGAATATACAATAGCAACCTTTGCAAAGTAACACTCAAATCACTGAAGTAACAAACCGATCGTAAATGTATCTGTACATGCCTGACGAATAAAGTTTAGTGGAGTTTTACAAAAGAACATTCAAATGAAACCAAAAAAATAGAGGAAATAGGACTTCACTTCTTTACGGCTGCATCATCCTTTTGATAACAATTAGTCCTCATGCACACGGGACTTTTTGATAACGCTGGTAACATTAGTTGTGTAAAGTCACATTAAAAACGTGAGTTTTTCAGCTTTTTTTTAGCGTTTAGCAGCATTTTCCCACGTTTGCGTTATTTAGCGGGTTTTTTTGGCAAAAAACGTTTTTGGGTAAAAAAAAAAAAAAAAAAAAAAGGTCCAAAAAACTCCAGTTAGCAGCGTTTTACCATGTTTCTTCAGCATTAGAGCATTTTTACGCTAAAAAACTCCTCTACAAACCCACTAGTTTTGGGTTTTATAAGTACCTGAAAATAAATAAATTTGCCACTTTGTGTTGGTCTATCACACAAAATCACAATATATTTACTTTTTTGGTTATAACATGACAAAATGTTCAAAATCTCAAGGGATATGAATACTTTTTCAAGGCACTGTAAGTGGCCCCAATATTTAAGAATATGCACATATTTTCCCCCCCCTAGTAAGGGATACATTTTTAATTTCCCAGAGTTGGACTTTAACTGTATTGCTGTCACAAAGGGGCTGATTCAGCCTAGAGTTTACCTTTAGCTTTAATGTTTCCCAAGGCTAATTTAGGAAAAAAAAATCCTGTTTCTGTTTTTAAAAAGATGCCCTAAAGCAGGGGTGTCAAACTCAATTTCATCACGGGCCGCATCAGCCTTGGGTTGCCTTCAAAGGGCCGGATTTTATTATTATACATGATTTATATAGCGCCAACAGTTTGCTCAGTGCTTTATAATATAATGGGAGACAATACAGCAACAATACAAGAGGGATAGGAGGGCCCTGCTCCTTGGAGCTTACAATCTAAGAGGGACAGTTGTATCTGTAAGACTATGTATGGAGTTCAGGAGTACCGCCATGAGTGCAGGGCTTTAGGGGTGCACTACATACACAATGCAGAGTTGAGAAGTGTGCTGTGTAAAGTGCAGGGCTTAGGGGTGTGCTATGCACAGAGTGCAGGGTTCAGCTCTCTTTCAAGGGCTGTCCACATCTCTTTTCCACTTCTCCTTCTCAGCTTTGACCTCTGCACCACTCCGCCACTTTCCAGCTAAAAAATCCCTGGGTGTGAGGGCCACATAAAATGGCCTGGCGTGCCGCATTCGGCCCCCCAGGCCTTGTGTTTGACACATGTGCCCTAAAAGAAGCAGTTATTTAGGCTTCAAACCAATTCTGGAGTTAGCAATGCCGACTGCAGAGAGCAGCGCTGCTATGAGAGATACTGCAAAGGGATGTTCTGCCCCAAACCAACACCCTTTCCAGGAGCAGTTTAGAACATTGACGTGGGCCCCCGAGAGACAGAGGCCTAATTCACATATGAAGATGCCCTAAAACCACACCAGAGAATATCTACACAAAAGGAAGCCTTTGGTGTCAATAGAAAGACTATAGCCACAATAAATTCAGTGTGCTCTACTGGCACAAATTATGCAGGAACAGGCAGGGTAAGCACTTCATTACTTTTATTTCAGCTAAATTAGGAGTTGGCTAAAGCTGTGCTGTTATTTCTGCCATCCACACAGAGCTGTCAAACGTTGTCCCCGGCCCTTCTGGCATCATGCTCGGTACAGACTGGTGTATCGCTCAGAAGCTGTTATTCGGAGCTCTATTACCCATGCAGCTTATTTTCCTCTCTTCCACTGCTCACTTGGCTATGCTGCACGTCACTCTGGGCACTTATTCTCCTTGACTGAATGGGGTCACATTAGAGAATGCGGTTGCGCTGCTATGGCAAGGAAAGCAAGCTCAGTACAAATTGAAAGTCATAATAGAAGCAATGATGACCACATCAAAGTAAATGGTGTTATTTCAGATTATTTCTCTTTTTATTATGTAAATCATCCCAACGGGAACACAGACCGCAATAAAAAAAAAAACCTTCAGATTCTAATACTTTACCATTCTAGTTAAAGCGGAGCTCCGGCTTTACCTTTAGTCTTGCACAATTGTACAGGCTCTTCTCTTGTACTGAAATATCTTACTCTGATTTCATTGCACTGTGAGTTATGCATTAGATCAGTGGTTCTCAACCTGTGGGTCGCGACCCCTTTGGGGTTCGAATGACCCTTTCACAGGGGTCCCCTAAGACCATCAGAAAACACATATTTCCGATTTGTAAAGAGCAGTTACTGTGTAGAAAGCAGCTACTCTGTTAAAAGCAGCTACTGTGTAGAAAACAGCAGTATTGGAGGTAAAACGACACTCATGAATTATAATTACTGGGTAAATAATTTTATGGTTGGGGGTCACCACAACATGAGGAACTGTATTAAAGGGTCACGGCATTTGGAAGGTTGAGAACCACTGCATTAGAGGCTGCAGAAAGGCAGATACAGCCCACCTCAGTTCCAGACTGGAGGACATCCAGCATCATCTAGCCATTTTCTCCCCAGCCTTACTGCCCCTGGCCCACTCCTTTCATTCATTGGAATTCAATGTTCAAAATCATGGAGGCTTATCACATAATATTATTATCATACAGGATTTATGTGAGTTAGGGACCTTAGATTGTTAGGGACCTTGTTTGGGACCTTACATTGTACGTCCCTTGAGGGTTAGGGACTGATGTGAATGTACAATATATATGCAAAGCACTGCGTAAATTGACGGCGCTATAGAAGTACCTGAAATAAATAAATGTGCCACTTTGTGTTGGTCTATCACACAAAATCCCAATACATTTACGTTTTTGGTTATAACATGACAAAATGTTCAAAATCTCAAGGGGTATGAATACTTTTCAAGGCACTGTAAGTGGCCCCAATACTCAAGAATATGCATGCTTCTTGTATTTAACACATACTTTTCCCCCCCTAGCAAGGGATAATTTTTAATTTCCCAGAGTTGGACTTTAACTGTATTGCTGTCACAAAGGGGATGATTCAGCCTTGAGTTTAACTTTAATGTTTTCCAAGGCTAATTTAAGGAAAAAAATCCTGTTTCTATTTTTAAAAAGATGCCCTAAAGCAGGGGTGTCAAACTCAATTTCATCATGGGCCGCATCAGCATTAGGTTGCCTTCAAAGGGCTGGATTTTATTATTATACAGAATTTATATAGCGCCAACAGTTTGCGCAGTGCTTTATAATATAACGGGACACAATACAGTTCAATACAAGAGGGTTAGGAGGGCCCTGCTCCTTGGAGCTTACAATCTAAGAGATGAATATGCAAAAACTGCTTGCCTAAGAACTCCAACTCTTATAGATGGCCATCCACCCCTTGAGGAATTTTGATATTTGCATAACTCAAAGGGCCAGCCCATTGTGTGCATCAGGACTGAGGGATCTTGTAAGGAGTACTAAAGCAGGGTGCTGTGATATTCTTTGGAAGCTAAATACTACACCCTGCCAGTGGTGATCTGTCTGCATCGACTGCAGAAGTACAGAGACCCAGTGATGACATTACAGCCCTGAGATTTCTGCCTGGCACTACCATCTTGAATTTGAGGTCAGTAGCTCCAGCAGACTCAACTGGATGAAAAGTACGTTTTCCAGTGCTCTATTAATTGGGGAATAAAACAAAAATCTTTAAGGTCAAAAAGGGAAAAGTATCAACACTTTAAAGTGTCATTAATGTCTATTTTTTAAATTAAACAGATAATATAAATGTGACATCGTTTTATGAAGGGTGTTTAAGTCATACCGGGATGCTAGTGTGGCGGTACTACACGCAGTAGTAAGTGGCAAGTGTGTCCCATTACTGATAGGCAACACACATGTGGCGGGCCAGTCCAGAGGCCGGTAATTAAGATGGCAGAAAACAGTGTTAGTGTGTACCTGGAATAGCATGTGGTGAAGTTTTGTGTGAACGTTAGGCATAAAACCCACAGAAGACGTAAAGCCACAGTAAGACATTTGAATGGTGTAAAAGTTTCAAAGATGGCCGTACGTCCATCAGTGACAATTCTAGTTCCCAGCCCAAAGCAGTCATACCTGTGAACATTCAGCGCATGGAACGCCTGATCCTGGAATATCACGTAATCTGTTGTGAAATTGCACAAGAGATGAAGCTTTCTGTGGGAACGATGCACATAATGAGGACAAAGTGAAGTAGGCTGTCCTAGGATGGTTCAGGCGTACTGACAAACTTTTCTATGCCGAAGCCTTCCCGACATTAGTTAAACGCGGAGATAAGTGTATAAATCAGCTCTAAGGAAGAGGCTAGTCCTCGAAACGCGTCAGCCTATTGGATGTCTACACTCCCTATTGCGGACTGTTACTCAGCGCGGTGTTGACCCAGCTGTTCTTTTATGATGTGCCTTGACTTTATTGTCGTTTGTGAGTACACCACCTATTTTATTTCTTATTAAACATTTTTTATGGTAATGCACTAGGCCTGTAGCAGGGGAGTATGTTGAAAAATAAAGTTACTACTCCTTGAAATTTGTTATTTAATTATATAAACTCAAAAGCCCCGGTTTGACTTGAACGTCCCTCAGTTTTTTGCAATAAATGTAATTCTCCTAGTTTGAATGGGAATATCCTCCTGCGCTTAATATGGATAAGTCCCTATCCTAACAGCTGCTATCACTCTGCCTTAATCAATAAGTATTAAAGTATCAAACACAAAAATAGTGAAGCGCTAAAGTGAATCCCTATATACACACACAGTGCATATAACATTAGACGAAAAACATACCTCATAAATAAAATAAATCTGTGGTATAAAATAATAAATAAATCAATAAAAAAATCAATAAAAAATATAGAAAAAATATAGAGAAAAAAATCTTTCCTTGCCCTTAAATGTTTCTTCAAATCAATCAGTGATAAAAAATAGAAAATCCATAATAATGCGAATAAACAGTGATACAAAAATAAAATCTGTGTTAATTAATATTCAAAAAAGAATATATATATATAAGTGATAATTCCAATGATATATGTGACAACCTAACAGAATATAAATAAAAATTCATAAATTGTGATTCTCAATCAAATAAACGTGATTAATATTAATTGTGAAAAAACCAAACATTAAACTATTAGATAAATGATTCACTAAATCTTGTGATGTTTAAATGTGAAAATGTGTCCACAAATGAACAAAAACAGTCCATGCAATAAGGTGAAAACGACACTCCGTGTTCTTCACTTCTAGTGCTCAAAACAGAAGAAATCCTCCAATGGCAGCAATGCCTGCTCACCTCCCCAACTCGACCCGCAAAGGGCCACAAGGCTATAACTCTCCTCCAGGTAATCCTTTGCTTCCAAGCAGCTCAGTAAGGAATCACAGGACCTCCACTCCACCTCTGTACATCGTCAAGGGTGACAGGGTAAGAGGGGTAAAAACAAGGCAACTCCCTTGATTTTAGGGTGAGTTGAGAAGGCTTTTGTTATTCTGAAGAAAGCTGTTTGTTTGTCTGTGTCCATGACACAGTCCTGTGATTCCTTACTGAGCTGCTTGGAAGCAAAGGATTACCTGGAGGAGAGTTATAGCCTTGTGGCCCTTTGCGGGTTGAGTTGGGGAGGTGAGCAGGCATTGCTGCCATTGGAGGATTTCTTCTGTTTTGAGCACTAGAAGTGAAGAACACGGAGTGTCGTTTTCACCTTATTGCATGGACTGTTTTTGTTCATTTGTGGACACATTTTCATATTTAAACATCACAAGATTTAGTGGATCATTTATTTAATAGTTTAATGTTTGGTTTTTTCACAATTAATATTAATCACGTTTATTTGATTGAGAATCACAATTTATGAATTTTTATTTATATTCTGTTAGGTTGTCACATATATCATTGGAATTATCACTTATATATATATATTCTTTTTTGAATATTAATTAACACAGATTTTATTTTTGTATCACTGTTTATTCGCATTATTATGGATTTTCTATTTTTTATCACTGATTGATTTGAAGAAACATTTAAGGGCAAGGAAAGATTTTTTCTCTATATTTTTTATTGATTTTTTTATTGATTTATTTATTATTTTATACCACAGATTTATTTTATTTATGAGGTATGTTTTTCGTCTAATGTTATATGCACTGTGTGTGTATATAGGGATTCACTTTAGCGCTTCACTATTTTTGTGTTTAATTCTCCTAGTTTGCTTTTGGTTCCCTGGCTGTGTTGACAGAGTTCCCGCTCCATATGTCCCCCCCCCCTCCCCGTGCCACTGAGTCCTATGGAGTCCCATAGGAGTCTCCTTTACGTGTGTGCCCCACTTTGTACTACAACTGTATTTGCAGGGTTCTGAGAGCACACACAGCCAGAGCGAGGGGGACACAAAGCTGCTGACAATTGGCGCTGTGGAGGAGGAGAGGTGTGACTTATGCAGACCATACATGGGTCGAATTCTGAACGATTGTTCGCTCGATAATCCAATGGTGCCATCAATTATTTTGAAAATCGGCCGACCAAGGCATAAAATTCATCCCATATAACAGGTGAAACTTCTGTTCCTTCCAGGTCACGGCTCATGCACATATTCTTTTCGGAAAAATGATCGTACAATTTGACCATCGTTCAGGCGGTTTTCACTAATTTTTCACCATGCCCGATCACGGAAAAGAGGAGGAACCACGAAAATCAGCCAGTGCCATTGACCCACTAACAGAGCAAAAATCGGCTGATTATTCTTAGCTCCGATTTTCGGACGAAAAATCTGTCGAATTTCGACCCATGTATGACCGGCATTTTGTTCTTTGTGTCCAGCTTTTCGCAACATTGCATGTACGATTGTACTAAAAAGGAGGACCACACGGACAGATAGGTCCCGATGGCACAGGGCCAACATATAGAATAGGGAGTATGTTAGCAAAGCCAGGGGGGGACCACTGCAAAAATAAAATCAGAGGAGGAAATAGAAAAATCAGCTAATACAGTCAGGTCCATAAATATTGGGACATCGACACAATTCTAACATTTTTGGCTCTATACACCACCACAATGGATTTGAAATGAAATGAACAAGATGTGCTTTAACTGCAGACTGTCAGCTTTAATTTGAGGGTATTTACATCCAAATCAGGTGAACGGTGTAGGAATTACAACAGTTTGCATATGTGCCTCCCACTTGTTAAGGGACCAAAAGTAATGGGACAGAATAATCATCATAAATCAAACTTTCACTTTTTAATACTTGGTTGCAAATCCTTTGCAGTCAATTACAGCCTGAAGTCTGGAATGCATAGACATCACCAGACGCTGGGTTTCATCCCTGGTGATGCTCTGCCAGGCTTCTACTGCAACTGTCTTCAGTTCCTGCTTGTTCTTGGGGCATTTTCCCTTCAGTTTTGTCCTCAGCAAGTGAAATGCATGCTCAATCGGATTCAGGTCAGGTGATTGACTTGGCCATTGCATAACATTCCACTTCTTTCCCTTAAAAAACTCTTTGGTTGCCTTTGCAGTATGTTTTGGGTCATTGTCCATCTGCACTGTGAAGCGGCGTCCAATGAGTTCTGAAGTATTTGGCTGAATATGAGCAGATAATATTGCCCGAAACACTTCAGAATTCATCCTGCTGCTTTTGTCAGCAGTCACATCGTCAATAAATACAAGAGAACCAGTTCCATTGGCAGCCATACATGCCCACGCCATGACACTACCACCACCATGCTTCACTGATGAGGTGGTATGCTTGGGATCATGAGCAGTTCCTTTCCTTCTCCATACTCTTCTCTTCCCATCACTCTGGCACAAGTTGATCTTGGTCTCATCTGTCCATAGGATGTTGTTCCAGAACTGTGAAGGCTTTTTTAGATGTCGTTTGGCAAACTCTAATCTGGCCTTCCTGTTTTTGAGGCTCACCAATGGTTTACATCTTGTGGTGAACCCTCTGTATTCACTCTGGTGAAGTCTTCTCTTGATTGTTGACTTTGACACACATACACCTACCTCCTGGAGAGTGTTCTTGATCTGGCCAACTGTTGTGAAGGGTGTTTTCTTCACCAGGGAAAGAATTCTTTGGTCATCCACCACAGTTGGTTTCTGTGGTCTTCCGGGTCTTTTGGTGTTGCTGAGCTCACCGGTGCGTTCCTTCTTTTTAAGAATGTTCCAAACAGTTGTTTTGGCCACGCCTAATGTTTTTGCTATCTCTCTGATGGGTTTGTTTTGTTTTTTCAGCCTAATGATGGCTTGCTTCACTGATAGTGACAGCTCTTTGGATCTCATCTTGAGAGTTGACAGCAACAGATTCCAAATGCAAATAGCACACTTGAATTGAACTCTGGACCTTTTATCTGCTCATTGTAATTGGGATAATGAGGGAATAACACACACCTGGCCATGGAACAGCTGAGAAGTCAATTGTCCCATTACTTTTGGTCCCTTAACAAGTGGGAGGCACATATGCAAACTGTTGTAATTCCTACACCGTTCACCTGATTTGGATGTGAATACCCTCAAATTAAAGCTGACAGTCTACAGTTAAAGCACATCTTGTTCATTTCATTTCAAATCCATTGTGGTGGTGTATAGAGCCAAAAATGTTAGAATTGTGTTGATGTCCCAATATTTATGGACCTGACTGTACATGCATGCTTTATTATGATCCGTTTTATGGAAAAAAAAACCATTGTCACTTTAATTTTAGGTACACTTACTTATTGATGGAAATCTACATATACTTTGGATATGGAGGAACAAGTCACAGGAAAATAACTGGGTTAATTAAGTTAAAATTCTACCCAACAACCATTCACACAAACAACCTTCTGTGTCCTTAGCGGACATTAGTGGCTAATCTACTTAGCCATACTTAGATCATGAGAAGGTTGGAGTTTCAGGGAAACTTTCATTTATTTCCATTAACAAGTTAGTATTACCACACGTTGATCATATAATAATGTTTAGCTTGAAAGGAATGTTTATGCAACCCATTTTACACGTCAGTTGTACCAAATCATATTACATATACAGAGAATGTCATAAAAAATGTCTAAGACAGCCTTTTGAATGGTGACATGCCTCCATTGTCGTCCATTGGTGTGTGCCTGTTGTGAAGAGTGCTTGTCTACATAGTTTGTAAACATGGCTGCCCCCATGTGCATAACAATTACAAATTACGTAAAGCAACAAGGTGTTTCAAACTTAATCCATACTGTACCACCTGCATTGCTGCTACTCACTAACTGCAGTGGGGTCTTTATGGAATACTTCTTCCATTTACCAACAGGCTTATATCTCTGATAAAGAATCTCGCTCTCTTTATTCCTTTCTTTCACTTACTTACCATCCATTCAAGTCACGGACCTGTAGATGCTGAACCACTACAACGAGCACCATAATTCAGAACTGAACTGCAAATAAATACAGCCATAAAATACATTTCTGGGGCTGTTTTGTATTTCAGCCCATCCAGTTCTGAAAGTAAGGCTAGCCATACGGGTTAAGATTTCTCTTGTTCAGCCCCAAGGGTTAAATGGGTGCGATCAATAGATTTCCTCATCCATGGTAAACAGCTTGAATGAGGGAATCTCCCCTGCCAGCCATTGAATTCTGACAGCCACTGCTTTCACGGTTGTCAGAATACCTGAACTGTGACTGCAGCTGAAGGGCTGCAGTCTCTGTCCAGCTGAGAATTTTCTGCACGGCAACTTTGATTTTCAGTTCAAAATTTATTGAGCCGGGTGGTGCTGACAGGGCTACCCATGGTTTGATATTCGGTCAATTCCATAGTTTCTGGCAAAAATTCGAGCCATGTATGGCCAGTGCAACAAAGATCTGCCACACAGCACAGCTCTTTCTTGCAGGGCAGAGGACATTATTTTCTCTAGAGTCATTAAAGAAGTATTAAAACAAAAACACAAAAATGTAATATAGTGCAGCGATTAGATGTAGTGGCTGCATTTGTTTTCTTTTTTTCTCCCTCTGTTTTCACCTTTTGATCTGGCCAGTTACACTCTTCCTGTATTAGTGTGCCTCCCCTCTGGATGATGGAGCAACAGAGACACCTTTGGACAACTGAATTGTCAGTCTAGGTGGGTACGGGAGTGTTGGATGGACTAGCAGATTTAGAAAAATTAAACAAATTGAAGCTGAACTGCAACTAACATTTGTTAATCAGTTACAGTAAATAGTTTTATTCCTTTTGGGATATAAGTATTACCCGTGGTTCACATATCCGCATTCCTGCTGTCCGCGTTTTGCACAGGCACAAGAGCCCATTTATTTGAATGGATTCCTGTGCCCCGGGACACGCAGGGAAGAAGTCCCATTAATACATGCAGATGGTGATATACTGAGTGCAATCTCAACGGTGAACAGTTCTAAAGTCAGGTGCGCATCATAAGGACCCCTGCGTGAAGTAATAATAATCCGGTGGTTGCGAAGGAATAGTAGGATTGCAAACTCAGCAGAAGCGCAATCTTAATGCATGTTTGCATTAAGATTGCACATTGGTTTTTGATGTAAACGCATAATAATATGGATTCCTGTTGATTACGTCACAGTATATATTTCTAATACGTATACTTTATATGTACATATCTTTTAAGCGCTGCACGATTTTCCGTTTTTACTTATCGATTGAGGGGATTTGTGGTTCCTTTTTTTGGTGCATTAGCAGTTGTTATAGTTGAGCGCTCGCTGAGTTTTTCTTGTTTACATATGACCATTGTAAGCACCACTGTCAGTATAAAATAGTTTGTCTCAACCCTCTAGCTGCTACATCTGCATGACAGCTTATTCTGTTGAAAAAAAAACAACTGGCAGGATCACCAGATGAAAATAAAAGCAAGCCAAAAAAAGAGACCTAATATAGCCATCGCATCTAAGATTTGGTAAGCTGCAATATATAAGTGTTTGCTTTTGGGTTTAGGAAACACTTAAAAGTTTTTTTCCTCCTACCACAGCTTGTGACTGGATAATAAAATGAGAAGCAGAAGACTGATAGGGGTTTATTTACTAAACCTGGAGAGTCCAAAATCAGACTCCCTTCTGCATAGAAACCAATCAGCTTCTAACCTCAGCTTGTTCAATGAAGCTTTGGCAATGAAACCTGGAAGCTGATTGGTTTCTCTGCAGAAGGGAGTCTGATTTTGGACTCTCCAGCTTTAGTAAATAAACCCCATAGGGTCTTCTCTCTGCTCCCACTTCCCCTACTAGCCTGACCCATGAATAACACGAGACCTGCAGCAAAACTGACTAGCTCCTTGTGCAAGTGTTTCTCCCTTTTCCAATGTGAGCTGCAACAGGTTGATAAAACTCAAATACTTACATTGCTTGCACATAACAAAAAAAAACAAATAAATAAATTAAAAAAAGAAGAATACAGAGCTGCAATTATGTGTGTCTTGCACTTGCCAGATAAGTCAGCTTTAGACCATGGTTCATGCAGGTCCTTTCTCCCCCCCCCCCCCCCCCCCCCCAATGCTCAGCCCTGACACGTGGAAGCCTATCAATTTGGT